>NC_046155.1:106394723-106644241 GCF_011064425.1 Rattus rattus
AAGCGCTCTACCACTGAGCTAAATCCCCAACCCCCACTGTTTTTTTTTTTTATTAATGTTTTATTCATTTAAATTTCAAATGATATACCCTTTCCTGGTTACCCCTCTACGAACATCCCATCCCATCTCCTTTTTCCTCCTTCCCCTTTGCTCCTATGAGAGTGCTCCTCCGCCCACTCACCCACTCCTGCCTCCCCACTATAGCATCCCCCTACACTGGGGCATCAAGCCTCCCTCCCCTCCCATCAATGTCAGATGAGGCAATCCTCTGATACATACGTATCTGGAGTTCTGGATTGCTCCATGTATATGCTTTGGTTGGTTGGTTAGTCTGTGGGAGTCTCAGGGTTCCACTTAGTTGATCTTGCTCTTCTTATGGGGTTTCCATCCCCTTCAGCTCCATCAGTCCTTCCCTACCTTTTCCATTTGAGTCCCCAGGCTCAGTCTGATGGATGGCTGTGAGTATTTGCCTCTGTATTGGTCAGATGCTGCTACCTCTTAGGGAACAACCATATCAGGCTCTGTTAGCAAGCACATTTTGGCATTAGCAATAGTGTGAGGGGTTGGTTTCTGCAGATGGGATTTATTCCTAGGTGGGGCAGTCTCTGGATGGTCTTTCCTTTAGTCTCTCTTCCATTTTTTTGTCCCTGTCTTTCTTTTTGACGGAAACATTTCTGGGTCAAAAATATTGAGATGCATAGATGACACCATCTGTCAACTGGGGGCTGTGCCTATCTCTGGAGGCATTCTCTACAGTTTTTACACCACCTTTGTTAGGTGATTTGGCTAAAGTCATCACCATTAGCATTGGCTCTTAGGAGTCTCTTCCTTTCCTAGAGTCTAGAACTTTATAGTGGCTACTCCCAGTTCCCCATCCACCACTGCTATAGGTATCTATGTATTAAATTTTCTGATACTTTGTACTTAGCTCCTGTCCTTTTCAATACCTATTTGGACTCCCCTTTTTCTCTATCACTCCTCTCCCCTCCCAGGTCCTTTCCTCCCTCTATCTCCCATGATTAACTTGTTCCTGATCTTCCTCTGTCTTAAGCTACAAATGGTTTGTAAGTTGTATCATGGGGATTCTGAGTTTGGGGGCTGAAATCCATGTATGATTAAGTACACACCATATGTCTTCTTATTGACTGAGTTCACTTGAGTAAGGGATGATAGTTTCTAGTTCCATCCACTTGCCTGAGAATTTCATGAAGTCATTGTTTTTAATTTCTGAGTAGTACTCCATTGTATAAATATACCATAACTTCTGTATCCATTGTTCTCTTGAGGAACATCTGGGTAGTTTGCAGCTTCTGGCTATTATGAATAAAGCTGCTATAACCATTGTAGGGCATAGGTACTAGTTATATGTTGGGTCACATTTTTGTATATGTCCAGTAGTGGTTAAGACTGGGTCTTCAGTAAAACTATTTACAATTTTCTCAGGAACTGCAAGATTGATTTCCAAAGATGTTTTAATATCTTGTAGTCCCACCAGCAATGGAGAAGTGTGCCTCTTTCTCTACATACTTGTCAGCATCTGCTGTCACCTGAAGTTTTGATCTTAGCCATTCTGATTAGTGTGATATAGAATCTCTCTTTGGTTTCAATTTTCATTTCCCTGATGACTAAGGATATTGAACATTTCTGTAAGTACTTCTAAGCCATTTGAGATTCCTCAGTTGAGAATTCTCTGCTTAGCTCTGTACTACATTTTTAATAGTATTATTTGATTCTCTGAAGTCTAACTTTTTGTTTTCTTTGTATATTTTGGATATTACCCTTCTCTCAGATGTAGGGTTGGTAAATATCTTTTTTCCAATCTGTGGGTTGTCATTTTTTCCTATTGATAGTGTTCTTTGCCTTACAGAACCTTTTCAGTTATATGAGGCCCATTTGTTGACTGTCAATCTTAGGGCATAAGCCATTGTTTGGATCAGGAAATTTCCCCTGTGCTTTTGTGTTCAAAGCTCTTCCCCACTTTCTCTTGCACTAGATTCAGTGTATCTGGTTTTATGTGGAAGTCCTTGATCCCCTTGGCCTTGAACTTTGTACAAGGAGATAAGAATGGATCACTTTGCATTCTTCCACATGCAGACCACAAGTGGCAACAATACCAATTGTTGAAAATGCTGTCATTTTCCCTCTTGAAGGTTTTAGCTCCTTTGTCAAAGATCAAGTGATCATAGGTGTGTCAATTCATTTCTGCATTTTCAATTCTGTTCCATCGATCTACCTTTCTCTCTCTGTACCAATAGCATGTATTTTTTTTGTCACTGTTGCTCTATAGTACAGCCTAAGGTCAGGGATGGTGTTTCCCTCAGAACTAATTTTATTATTGTGAATAGTTTTTGCTATCCAGGGAATTTTGTTTTTCCAAACAAATTTGAGAATTTCTCTTTCTAACTCTATGAAGAATTGAGTAGGAGTTTTGATGGAGATTGCACTGAATCTATAGATTGCTTTTGGTAAGATGGACATTTTTGTTTTATTAATCCTGCCAATCCTTGAGCATGGGAGATCTTTCCATTTTCTGAGGTCTTCTGCAGTTTCTGTCTTCAGGTACTTGACGTTCTTGTCATATAGATTTTTCACCTGCTAGGTTAGAGTCACACCAAGATACTTTATAATATTTGTTACTATTATGAAGGATGCTTTCCCCTAATTTCTTTCTTGGCTTATTTATCCTTTAACTAGAGGAAGGCTACTGATTTGTTAGAGTTAATTTTGTATCCAGCCACTTGACTGAAATTGTTTATCAGCTATAGGAATTCTCGGACAAAATGTTTGCAGTTGCCTATGTATACTATCATATCTTCTGCAAATAGTGATATCTTGACTTTCTCCTTCCCACTTTGTATCCCTGTGATCTCTATTTGTTGACTGCTCTGGCTAGGACTGCAGAGTATTCTACTGAATAGGTAAGTAGAGAGTTGGCAGCCTTGTCTTGTCACTGATTTTAATGGGATTGCTTTGAGTTTCTCTGCATTTAGTTTTATGTTGGCTACTCATTTGCTACATGCTACCTTTATTATATTTAGATATGTACCTTGAATTCCTGATCTCTCTAATACTTTTGACATGGAGGGGTGTTCTATTTTGTCAAAGATTTTTCAGCATCTAATGACATGATTGTGTTTTTTCCCCCTTTGAGTGAATTGTATTGATGGATTTCTGTATGTTGAACAATCCCTGCATTCCTGGATGAAGCTAACTTGATCCTGGTGAATGATTGTTTTGATGTGTTGCTGGTTTTGGTTTTTGAAATTTTATTTGCGTTGATTTTCATAAGGGAAAATGGTCTGAAGTTCTCTTTCTTTGTTGTGTCTTTATGTGCTTTAGCTCTCAGTGCAACTTTTGCCTCATAGAAAGAATTAGGTAGTGAGCCTTCTCAGCCATTAAAGGCTAGGCTCACAACCAAAAATAACAGATAATGGATATTTTAAGTTATTGAAATTTTAATATGTAGGAATTTGTAAGAATTGTGGGATTTAAAATTTATTTAGATTTAGATCTTGGGGATGAATGAAAAAGGAAAGGTTGAGGTTTAACAGTGATGTGTTTGTGTGTCATGTACACATTTAACACAAGCTGGAGTTATCACAGAGAAATAAGTCTCCCTTGAGAAAATGCCTCCATGAAACCCAGTTTTATGGCATCTTCTCAATTAATGATCAAGGGTGGGAGGGCCCACTGTGGGTGGTATCATCTCTAGACTGGTAGTCTTTGGTTCTATACAAAAGCAAGCAGAGTATCATGGGAAACATGTCAGTGACATCCCTCCATGGACTCTGCATCAGCTCCTGCTTCCTGACCTGCTTGAGTTCCAGTCCTGACTTTCTTTGGTGATAAACAGCAATGTGGAATTGTAAGCTGAATAAATCTATTATTCCCAAATTTGCTTCTCAGCCATGATGTTTTCTGCAGGAATGAAAACCCAGACTGAGATAGATATGGACCTTGAGTTACCGATTTCTAATAATTTTAACACCACTTTTAAGTTTTTAACAGGGGTGCTATATGTTTCAAAGTATATTTCAGCATCTAATGAAATGAATATGTGTTCCCCCACTTGGGTCTGGTGTATAGTGGATTGCATTGATAGATTTCCATATATTAAAACACCCCCTACATCCCTGGGATGAAGCCTACTTGATCATTGTAAATGATCATTTTGATGTGTTTTCAGTTTTGCTTTGTGAAAATTTTATTATTTTTGCATCAATGTTCATAAGGGAAATTGATCTGAAGTTCTCTTTCTTTGTTGGGTCTTTGTGAGATTTAGGCATCAAGGTAACTGTGGCTTTATAGAACAAATTAGCATTCCTATCTAATTATACTATTTCTACTTCATGGAACAATTTGAGAAGTACTGGTATTAGACCCTCTTTGAGGTCTGATAGAATTTAACATTAAAACTATCTGGACCTGGGCATTTTTGGGGGGTTGGAAGACTTTTATTGGCTGTTTCTATTTCCTTGGGGGTTATGGAACAGTTTAAATGATTTATCTGATCTTTATGTAACTTTGGTACCTGGTATCTATCTAGAGAATTATCTACTTCATGTGGATTTTCCAGTTTTGTTGAGTATAGGCTTTTGCAGTAGGTTCTGATGATTTTTAAATTTTCTTCAGGCTCTGTTGTTATGTCTCCCTTTTGATTTCTGGATTTCTGAATTTGTTACTTTGGATACTGTCCCTTTGTCCTCTAATTAGTGTGGCTAAGGATTTATCTATCTTGTTGAATATCTCAAAGATGCAGCTCCTGGTTTTGTTGATTCCTTGTATAGTTACCTTATTTTCATTAGTTAATTTCATCCCTGAGTTGGATTATTTCCTGCTGTCTACTCCTCTTGGCTGTATTTGCTTCTTTTTTCTAGAGCTTTAAGATGTGCTATTAAGCTGCTACTGTATGCATTCTCCAATTTCTTCATGGAGGCACTCAGAGCTATGAGTTTGGTTAACACTACTTTCACTGTGTACCCTAAGTTTTCGTATATTGTTCCTTCATTTTGATTAAATTCTAAACAGGCTTTAATTTCTTTATTCATTTATCCCTTGTCCATGTTAGCATTGAGTAGAGAGTTATTCAGCTTCCATGTGTATGTGGACTTTCTGTTGTTTGTGTTGTTATTGAAGACCAGACTTAGTCAATGTTAATCTCATAGGATGCATGGGATTATTTTAATTTTCTTCTGTATGTTGAGGGTTATTTCATGATCAGTTATATGGTCAATTTTGGAGAAGGTACCATGAGGTTTTGAGAAGAAGGTATATTCTTTTGTTTTAGGGTGACATTCTTTAGATATCTACTAAATCTACTTGGTCCACTTGGTTCATAACTTCTCTTATTTATTTGTCTCTGTTTAGTTTCTGTTTCCACTTCTCCATTGGTGAAAGTGGGGTATTGAAGTCTCCCATTTTATTTTATGAGTTCAATGTGTGCTTTGAACTTCAATAAAATTTCTTTTATAAATGCAGATGCTCTTGCCCTTGAGAGCCTTGATGTTCAGGATTGAGAGTTCATTTTGGTGGATTTTTTCCTTTGATGAGTATGTAGTGATTTTCCTCATCTTTTTTCTCATAACTTTTGTTTGAAAGTCTATTTTATTTGATACTAAAATTGCTACTCCAGCTTGTTTTTTGGGACCATTTGCTTGGCAATATTTTTTCAGCCTTTTGCTTTGTGGTAGTGTCTATCTTTGTCACTTATGTTTGTTTCATGTATGCAGCAAAATGTTAGGTGCTGATTATGTAGCCAATTTGTTATCCTAAGTCTTTTTATTGGAAAGTTGAGTCTACTGATTTTGAGATATATCAGGGATCAATGATTGCTGCTTCTTGTTATTTTTGTTAGAGAGAGAATTATGTTTGTGTGACTGTCTTCTTTTGTGTTTGCTATGAATAGATTAATTTCTTGCTTTTTTATGTATAGTTTTCCTCTTTGTATTGGAGTTTTCCTCCTATTACTCTCTATAGGGTTGGATTAGTGGAATAATATTGTTTGATTTTGGTTTTGTCATGGAATATCTTGGTTTCTTATCTATGGTAATTGAGAATTTTGCTGGGTATAGTAGCTTGTTTTGGTATTTTTGTTCCCTTAGAATTTGTATGACATCAGGCCAAGATCTTTTATCTCTTAGAGTCTCTGTTGAGAAGTCTGGTGTAATTCTGATAGATTTGCCTTTATATGTTACTTGTTCTTTTTCCCTTACCACCTTTAATATTCTTTGTTCTCTGCATTTGGCTTTGTTCTGTGTATTTGGTGTTTTTATTATCATGTGATGGGAGAAATTTCTTTTCCAGTCCAATTTATTGGGTGTTCTTTAGGCTTCTTGCACATTTCTTTAAGTTAGTGGAGTTTTATTGTATGATTTTATAGAAGATGTTTACTGTCCCTTAGAGTTGGGAATCTTCGCTCTCTTCTCTACCTATTATTCTTCGGGTTGGTCTTTTCATTGTGTCTTGATTTTTTGAATGGTTTTCTTAGTAGCTTCTTGCATTTTCTATTTTCTCTGTCTGTTGTGTCAATGTCTTCTATGGGAACTTCTAATCCTGAGATTCTCTTCTATCTTTTATATTCTGTTTGTTATTCTTGTGTCTGTGACTCCTACTCCTTTTCCTTGGATTTTCATCTTCAGCATTGTCTCCCTTTGTAATTTCTTTATTGTTTCTATTTCCATTTTTAGATCCTGGATGGTTTCATTCAATTTCTTCACCTGTTTGTCTTTTCCCATAACTACTTAAGGGACTTTTGTGTTTCCTCTTTAAGGGATTCTACCTATTAATCTTTGCTCCCCAGTATTTCTTAAAGGAGGCTATTTATGTCCTCCTAAAGTCCTTTATCATCTTCATGAGATGAGATTTTAGGACTGAAGCTTTGCTTTTTGTTTGTATTGGGATATCTAGGGCTTGCTGTGGTGGGAGAACTCAGTTCTGTTGTTGCCAAGTAGCATTGGTTTCTATCGCTCATGTTCTTGTGCTTGCCTCTTGACATCTGGCTATCTCTAGTGATAACTGGCCTTGTTCTCTCTAACTGGAGAATGTCCCTCTTGTGAGCCTGTGATCTTGTGATCCTTGTGGTGTCAGAATTCCTTGGTGCCCAGCTGTCTCTGTGATCCTGTGATTCTGTGATCTTTTGATCCTGAGATCCTGAGATCCTGGTTTTCTCAGAGCTCCTAGGTGTCAAGCTGCCTCTAAGGTCCTGGGTGTTCCAGAGGTCCTGGGAGTTGCACTGCCTCTGAGTGTGGGTGTAGTGGGTGGAGAGCCAAAACCCATGGTCTGCTCAGGAAGAGGTGCCAACTGGAAAAAATCATCCCTCTGATTCTGAGTCCCTTGGGTCTGCTGGTTCCCAGGGGGTAGGGTTTCCTGTTACTCCAGGTACTGGGGCAGATTGTGGGGCCTCACCTGTGATCCTGGTTGTGCCAGAGCTCCAAAGAGTGTAGGTGGAGTGGTTGGGAAGCCCACCAGTTCCCACTGTTAGGAGTCCCACTAAACTACCAAGCTAACAGACATAACATATGTCCAGAGGAAGCAAGGGTGTTAGTTGAAATAAACACTCATCCATTGCTAGTAGGAGTGCAAACTTATGTAGCCATTGCAGAAATCACTTTATTGGTTCCTCATGAATCTAGATATAAATCCATCTCAAGATTTATGTATTCTATATTTGGGCCTATACCTTGAAACTCTATATAATACTACAGAGTCAGTTGTTCATCCTTGTTTATTACCTCAATTTATAGTAGCCAAATATTGGAAATAACCTAGATGTTCATTAACAGGTTCATAGATCATAAAGGTGATACGCTGACCTAATGGAATATTATTTAGCTGTTTTGGAAAAAGCACATGAAATTCATAGGTAAATTGATGGAGCTAGGAAAAAAAAAACTGTGGGCAATGTTACCCACACCCAAAAAGACAAATATTGTGTGTATTCTCTTACATGTAGATGTCAGATTTTAAATCTCCAATAATACTATCTGAAAAGTCACATCAGTTATATATAGAGAATGGAACTAGGGGATGAAAATAATCTCCCAAGGAAATAGAAATAAAACATATAGTTAAAGATAAAAATATAGGAGACCTAAATGAGAGGATAAAAGGAGGACAGGGAAGAAAATGGTATGCTAACAGAGATTATATGGGAGGGGCAGTTAACACTATGGAGCATTTTAAGACATATGGAAGTTTACTACAGTAGAAGATTCTTTAAATATATACATGCAAAAAAACTAAAAAGGGGTCACTAGATAATGACGGGGTGGAGTCCCAATTAGGCATTTATTCCCACTAAGTGAAACCTCCAAAGCCAGGAATAGGATATATTTGATTGAGTTGCTGGCCAAATGAACCTGATGAACACAACAAATAACTCAGGATATTGCCAAAAGTATTGGTTGTTCTCCACATACAGATGGTTAACCCATATTTGTGACATGAACATTTAAACATCCTGTTGAACACAAAGAAGATGATCTGGTGCCTAATTAGAGCACCAATAAATTTAATCTCCCAATAGACATGATACTATCTGAATAGCCATACAGGTTATTAATAGAGTATGGAAATAGGGGGTAAAATCATCTCCCAAGTAAATATAAATAAAACATATAGTTACAGATAAAAATATAAGAGACTTAAATGAGAGAATAAAAGGAGGAGCAGGTGGAAATAGCAACATGGTAAGTTGGCCTAATTATACTCAGTTAAAGTAGAGTGACCAATACTGAGCACACATTGACAAATACATGTATGTACATATTCATTGTAACTCAATACATGCTACTGGCCATCTCTTAGAAATGCACATATATGTATATCCTATTCTTTTAAATTTTTAATCATAAAAATGAGTATCCACTTGTTCATTCATTAGAACTGAATCCAACACATTTGTATTTATTAAGAGATTCCTAGAGAATTGAACAGTATAGTATATTTCATATGAACATTTTATGTGGACAGGTATTTAAACACACTTAGAATTCTTTGCTTTTACAATTCCTAGAGCAACTATTAAAAACTTTAAAGCCTAAACTACAGTTCAGGGAAGGTGTTAGTGACAATGAAATGCAAATGATTAAGTTGGCCCCTATAGGTAGGCAATTACCTCATCCTGATATTCAGTGTGCATTTCTCCCCTACAACAAAATATACTAGGAGGAGACATTATTCACCCAATCCTTTAAGCATTCAGGTAGATGCTGATGGTGAATGAAAAGATCAAAGCTTTGATGCTGTTAGAGTGTGAGCCCCTCCCCAGGATGATATCTTCTACTTCCATCTACTTGCCTATAAATTTCATGATGTCACTTTTTAACAGATGAGTAATACTTCATTATGTAAATGTACCACATTCTTTTTATCCATTCTTTGATTGAAACTTCCAATTTCTGACTATTGCAAATAAAATAGCAATCAACATGCTTGAGCTAGTGTCCTTTGAATAAGATGAAACATCATTTGGATATATGCCCAAGAGTAGAATAGCTGGATTTTGAGGTCGACTGACTTTTATGTTTCTGAGAAACTTCCATATTGAATCCATGGTAGATATCAATGTTTTCACACCTAACAACATTTCCTTATTCCCGTATTCCATATCATTTTCAGAATAAGTAATCACTTGTATTGTTGATCATACTCATTGTGACATGGGTAAGATAGAATCTCAACAGAGTTTTGATTTGTACTTCCCTGATGGCTAAAGGACAGTTCGTTAGAGAGAAAATCAATAAACTTTAATTTCTTTGTTCAAACTGAAAAATAGAATTGAGAAGTCACATTGAACAATGCAAAGAAATAGATGAATTAAAACAACCAGATATAAAAAGATAAGAAAAAGCCAAGGAGTTAGACAGAGGAAAGTTAAGAAAATGTTTAGTTTATTCCTAGTAATTATAAAAACACTTCTCAAGCTAAACATCATTGAACTGTGGGCAGCCTCTTCCTACCACATCAGAAAAAAGGCTGTCATTAGGTAGGATGTCTTCCTTGTGATAACACATGGATATTTTGAAATAGCTGCATCCTCAATAGATTCAACTTTCTTTCAATATCATTAGCATTGTCTATTGAATCTCATTTGTAGGCTTTTTAGTAAGTTCATGAGAAGAAATGAACTAAGAGCACTAACTGATTTCCATGAATTGGGAGACAATTGGGCTTATAATACCTTCTTGAATATGGCATCCATTTATGAATGTTCATTAAAACCTCTTAGAAAAGTGTCAAATTTCAGACTTCACTGGTATCCAGTTATCTGATTAGTTTGTTGCTGCATCTTTGAAGTATGCTTTACATTCTTTCTTTTTTAATTTTAGTTGTTATATTTTTATTCACTTTACATCCAAATTATAGCCATCCAGTCCTCCTCTTGTCAGTTTGACTCCTATGAAGCCCTCTCTAATTTGTTCCCTTCCATTATTCTCAGGAAAGAGGATCTCCTTGGTGTACTACCCCACCCTGTGGCATGTAGTACCAGCAGGACTAGGTATATGCTCTCCTAAGTAGGCCCAAAAGGCAGTCCAGGTAGTAAGAAGGGGATCCTAAGGCATGGAATAGAGCCCCTGCTGTACTTGTAAGGGGACTCACATGAATATCAAACTGCACATTTGCCACAAATACATAAAGTGTTTTTGTATAGCTCCTACATGTTCCATGATTGGCATTCCAGGATCTGTGAGTCCCCATGGTTCCAGGTTAGTTCACTTTGGATATTCTTATGGTGTTCTTGATTCTTCTGATTTCCTTACTTCTATCCCACACTCTTTCACAAGATTCTACTTTACTCTCATGTTTGGCTGTAGCTTTCTACATCTGCTTCCATCTGCTGCTAGATGAAGCCTATCAGGAGAGAGTTATGCCAGGTTCCTACCTGCAGGAAGAGCAGATTATCAGTAATAGTATCATGGGTTGACTCTCTTGCATGGGATGGGTCTCACCTTGCAGCAGTCTTTGTTGGCTGTTCTCTCAACCTATGATTTATCTTTATCCCTGCACATCTGGTAGGCAAGAAAAATTTGGGGTTGAAAGTTTTGTGGATGGATTGATGTCACACTCCCTTCTCTGGAAGTTGTACCTGGATACAAGAGGTGGCCACTTCAGTATCTATACCACCTTTCATGGGAATCATAGCTACAATCAATCTCATAGGCTCCCTGTATCCTCTCCTATGTCAGACCTCCAGCTAATTTCTAATTTCTTTCATAATTTCTTCTTTGACCCAATGGTCATTGATTACAAAGTTATCCAATTTTTCAAGTTTGTTGGATTTTTGTTTCTATTATTGTTGATGTCCAGCTTAAATCCATGATGATCTGATAAGATGCAAGGTCTATTTCAAACTTCTTGTATCTGTTGAGGCTTGCCTTGTGACTGAATATGTGGTCAGTTTTGGAGAAGGTTCTCTGAGGTTTTGAGAAAAAGGTCTATTCTTTTATGTTTGGGTGAATTGATTTATAGATATGTTAGACCCTTTAGATTAATAACTCTGTTAGTTTAAATACTTCTCTCTTTACTTTCTTTTTGAATGGCATGTCCATTGTAATAATTGGATGTTGAAGTCTCCCAGTATTAATGTATGTGGTTTAATGTGTTCTTTAATCTTTAGCAATATTTCTTTTATGAATGGGGGTGCCCCTGAGTAGATGAAGCAACCGTAGAAATCCTTTTCTATCTCTTTACTCTAAAGTAATATCTATCTTTGTTGCTGAGGTATATTTCTTGAATGCAGCAGAATTATGGGTGTTGTTTACACATCCATTCTGCTCACCTGTTTTGTTGTTGTTGTTGTTGTTGTTGTTGTTGTTGTTGTTGTTTATTTGTCTTTTGCTGGGGAATTGAGTCACTCAATGCTGAGAGATATTAATGACAAATGATTATATGGCTTATATTTTTAAAATGTACTTGAGTAAGGGTTCTTAAATGCATCCACCTTCATTCTAGCTCACCACCCACAAGATGTAGTAGAAAAGAAAGTTTACTAGGATTTGGGGGAAGTGGACCTGTTTGGAAATAGTTTTTTGGTGCAATTCCAAACTTCATTTTCAGGATACCAGTAGGCCAGTTAACTAGCAAACTACCAAACATGAATAAGAAGGTTCAGTCTGGTCTACTCTTGGCAGAGACCACACATGAATCATCAGAAGCAATCTATTCCACTTAGCAGATACCACATATCAGCAGTAGCAGCTTGATCTAGAATAAACTACAAGGTCCACCTGATCAGTGTGAGTCCATGGAAAATGTAAGAAGTACCTACTAGAATAACACTAGAAGTTCTTTTGTTACTTACTCCCTAAAAAATTATGATAAGTGAAGATCAGCCACATGGTGCAAGGAGAACCAATAGATGAGCATCATCAGCAAAGACTACCACAGCAAAGCAAGGTGAAGCAACATGAAAGCTTCCTTCCAGTGTTTGTGGATCATATTTATATTTTTTCTAAATGTACTGTATCCTCTCATGTTTCTGCTTCAACAAAACTTGCTCCACTTCAGCAAAACTCTTTCATGTGTCTGCTCTAGGAAAATAGCCTTTCACCTGTCTTCCCCAGCAAAACATCATTATGACTCGAGTCTCCAAAGAAATGAGAAATTTCTGCTTCAATTGATAGTTTGTGTTATTTTTATTTTTGAGGGTGGTAGTGTTTGTGTGTGTGTGTGTGTGTGTGTGTGTGTGTGTGTGTGTGTGTGTGTGAGAGAGAGAGAGAGGGGGGGGAGCTGGAAAGAGAGACAGAGAGATGGTCTTATATTGTTTTGCTGGTATGAAACTATTCATTTCTTGTGTTTTCTTGGATGAAATTATTCTCCTTGTGTTGGAGTTTTTCTTCTGTGGTATTTTGTAGGATCGGAAGAGTGGAAAATATTATTTAATTTTGGTTTGTCATGGAATATATTTTTCTCGATCTTTGATGATTGAAAGTTTTGCTGAATTAAAATTCTCCCAACCAAAAAAAAAATCACAGGACCAGACAGATTTAGTGTAGAATTTTATCATAAATTCAAAGACAACCTAATACTAATACTCTTCAAAATATTTCACAAAATAGAAACAGAAGGACAACTACCCAATTCTTTCTATGAAGCCATGATTACACTCATACCTAAACCACACAAAGACCAAACAAACAGGGAGAACTTCAGACCAATTTCACTTATGAGTGTCAATGCAAAAATACTCAATAAAATTTTCTCTCACAAACTGAATCCAAAAACACATCACATTGTTATCCATCATGATCAAGTAGGTTTCATCCCAGGGATGCAGGGATGGTTCAACACACAGAAATCCATCAATGTAATCCACTATATAAACAAACTCAAGAAAAAAACACACATTATTATCTCACTAGATGCTGAGAAAGCATTTAACAAAATTCAACATCCCTAAATGTTAAGTCTTGGAAAGATCAAGAATTTGAGGCCCATACCTAAACATAGTAAAAGGAATATACAGCAAATCAGTAGCCAACAGCAAGCTCAATGGAGAGAAAATGGAATCAGTCCCACTAAAATCAGGAACTAGACAAGGCTGCCCACTCTCTCCCTACCAATTCAGTATATTTCTTGATGTAGCAAGAGCAATTAGACAACAAAGGGATACAAACTGGAAAGAAGTCAAAATATCACTCTTTGCAGATGATATGATAGTATATTTAAGTGCCCCAAAAATTCTACCAGAGAAATCCTAAACCTGATAAACAACTTCAGCAAAGTGGCTGGTATAAAATTAACTCAAACAAATCAGTAGCCTTTCTCTACTCAAAAGATAAACAGGCTGAGAAAGAAATTAGAGGCATAAATCCTTCAAAATAGTCACAAATAATACAAAATACTTTGGTGTAACTCTAACAAAGCAAGTAAAAGATCTACATGACAAGAATTCAAGTCTCTGAAGAAAGAAATTAAAGATCTCAGAAGATGGAAACATGTCTTATGCTCATGGATTAGCAAGATTAATATAATAAAAAATGTCCATCTTGTCAAAAGCTATCTACAGATTCAATGCAATCCCCATCAAAATTGCAAACAAATTCTTTTTTTTTTAAAAGATTTATTCATTTATTATATACAAGTACACTGTAGCTGTCTTCAGATACACCAGAAGAGGGCATCAGATCTCTTTACAGATGGTTGTGAGCCACCATGTGGTTGCTGGGAATTGAACTCAGGACCTCTGGAAGAGTAATCGGGTGCTCTTAACCGCTGAGCCATCTCTCCAGCCCGCAAACAAATTCTTTACAGAATTAGAAAGAGCAATTTGCAAATGTTTTTGGAACAACAAAACAAACAAACAAACAAAAAAAAAAAACCCAGGATTGCAAAATTTATTCTCGGGTTGGGGATTTAGCTCAGTGGTAGAGCACTTTACAGGCAAGCGCAAAGCCCTGGGTTCGGTCCTCAGCTCCGGGGGGAAAAAAAAAAAAACCCTATTCTCAACAATAAAAGAAATGCTGGGGGAATCACAATCCCCAACTTTAGGGTGTATTACAGAGCAATCAGGATAAAAGCTGTATGGTATTTGTACAGAGACAGGCAAGTAGATCAATAGAATTGAAGACCCAGAAATGAACTCACATATCTATGGTCACTTGATCTTTGACAAAGAAGCTAAAACAATCCAGTGTAAAAGAGATATCATTTTCAACAAATGATGCTGGTTCAACTGACAATCAGCCTGTAGGAGAATGCAAATTGATGCATTCTTATCTATGTATACAAAGCTCAAGTCCAAATGGATCAAAGACCTCCACATAAAACCAGATATGCTGAAACTAATGGAAGAGAAAGTGGGGAAAAGCCTGGAATACAGACATAGGGGAAAACTTCCTGAACAGAACACCAATAGCTTATAGTCTAAGATCACCAGTACACAAATGGGACCTCATAAAATTGTAAATCCTTTGTAAGACAAATGATATTGTCATAGGACAAAACAGCAACCAACAGATTAGGAAAATTCTTAATCAATCCTACATCCGATAGGGCTAATTCTAACTCAAGAAGTTAGAATCCAGAGAATCAAATAACCATATTAAAAATAGGGAACAGAGTTAAACATAGAGTTTTCTGCTGAGGAATATGGAATGGCCATGAAGCACCTAAATAAATGTTCAACATCCTTAGTCATCAGGGAAATGCAAATCGAAACAACCCTGAAATTCCATCTCACAAGAGTCGGAATGGCTAAGATAAAAAGCTGAGCTGACAGCAGATGCTGGTGAGGATGTGGAGAAAGAAGAACACTTATCCATTGTTGGCGGGATTACAAGATGGTACAAGACTGGTGGTTCCTCAGGTAATTGGGCATAGTGCTAACTGAGGACATAGTTATACTGCTCCTGGGCATATACCCAAAAGATGCTCCAATATATAACAAGAGCACGTGTTCCACTATGTTTATAGCAGTCTAATTTATTACAACCAGAAACTGGAAAGAATCTAGATGCCCTTCAACAGAGGCATGGATACAGAAATTGTGGTACATTTACACAATGGAGTACTACTCAGCTATGGAACTAGATAATATCATTCCGAGTGAGGTAACCCAGTCACAAAAGAACATACATGGTATGCACTCACTGAGAAGTGGACATTAGCCCAAAAGCTCAGAATACCCATGATCCAATTCACAGATAATATGAAGCTCATGAAGAAGGAAGGCTAAAGTGTGGATGCTTCAGTCCTTCTTAGAAGGGAAAACAAAATACTCATGGGAGCTAATAAGGAAACCAAGTATGGGGCAGAGCCTAAAGGATAGGCCTTCCAGAGACTGCTCCACCTGGATACCCATCCCATATACAGAAACCAAACTCAGACACTATTGTGGATGCCAAGAAGTGCTTGCTGGCAGGAGCCTGATACAACTGTCTCCTCAGCAGCTTTGGCAGAGCCTGATAAATATAGAGACGATGCTCACAGCCAGACATTGTACTTGGGGTCCCCAGTGGAAGAATTAGTGAAATAACTGAAGGATCTGAAGGGGTTTGCAACCTCGTAGGAAGAGCAATGATATCAAATATCCAGACCCCAGAGCTTCCAAGAACTAAACCACCAAACAAAGGATACAGGTGGAGGGACCCATGGCTCTAGCTGCATATGTTGGAGAGGATGGACTCATGGGGCATCTATGGGAGGAGAGGCCCTTGGTCCTATGAAGGCTCAATGCCCCTGAGGAGTGGAATGGCAGGGCAGGTTGACAGGAGTGGGTAGGGGAGCACATTTTTGGAAGCAGGGGGAGAGGGGTTGTGATAAGGGGCTTCACAGAGGGGAAAAAAGAAAAGGGATAACATTTGAAATGTAAATAAATAAAATATACAATTAAAAAATCAACAAAGTTTTGGAATAATAGTCTGCACTGATATTTGTGATTTCTTGTGGTTTGCAAGATATGTTGCTAGGCCCATCGTAAGTTGAAATTTTCCATTAAGAAGTCAAATATAACTTGAATATGTCTGCCTTCATATATTACTTGCCCTTATTCTCTTGCAACTTTTAATACTCTTTATTTGCCCTGTACATTTAGTGTTTTGGCTGTTATGTTATGGGAGGACTTATTTTTCTTTTCTGGCCCAGTTTATTTGGTGTCTAGTATTCTTCTTGTATGTTTATAGTCATCACTTACCTTAGGTTAGGGATATTTTCTTCTATGATTTTGTTGGTAGCTAAAAACCAGCCTAAGGACACAATCAACCAAAGCCAGGCAATATGGTACCACCAGAACCCAGATATCTCCTACAGTCAACCTTGAATATCCTACCATATCTGGAGCACCAGAAATGACATCATAAATCATATGAAGATGATAAAAGCTGTTAAAAAGGAAAGAAATAAATCCTCTAAAATTTCAGGAAAATATGAGCAAACAAGTTGAGGCCTTTAAAGAGGAAGCAAATAAAAATAAACAAAGGAAATACAAACAAGTGAAGAAGTGAATAAAATTATTCAAGTTATGAAAATGGAAATAGAAGCAATAAAGAAAACACAAACTGTAGCAATTCTGGGGTTTGAAAATCTAGGAAAGAGAACAGGAACTGCAGGTGCAAGCATCAGCAAGAGAATAAAAGAGATGGAGGAGAGACTCTCAGATGTTGAAGCTACAATAGAAGAAATTGATACATTGATCAAAGAAAATATCAAATTTAAAATGTTTCTATCACAAAACATCCAGGATATTTCATGCGCTATAAGAAAGAAAACATTTAAGAATAACAGGAACAGAAAAAGAAGATGCCAGCTCAAAGGACCAGAAAATACAATTGTTCTAAATGCTGTGCTACTGATTTAGTAAGCATTCAGGTAACTTAGCAATGATTGAAGTCTTCTTTACATAATGTTATGATTTTACATTTTAATCCTATGTTATGATATATACACAGTTATTTTGGAAGAACTCACCTTATATTCACTTATCTATTTCTGTGAAAGGAATAGTGCAGATAACACAGCCTAGATGTAAATGTCAAAGGGGAACATGCAGGAGTTAGTTCTCTCTTCCTACAATGTGAACTACAGGAATCAGATTCTGGTTGTCAGCTGTCGTATATGGTGGCAAGAATCCTTACCTAACACTCCATCTCACCAAGCTAAGTGTCATGATTTTAAATCTTTAACTTTAATGTCAATTAAGTATATTTTGTTAGAAAAAGTGTAAATGCAAGTTATTTAATATTTGTACCTCATTTCCAACTTTTCTGGATAAACAATTTGAAGAAATTGCACAGTTATGTATAAACATTGAAAATCTTTTGTAAGATATACATTTTATTTGTCCATTTTTAATAAGATATTAGTTTGTAATGCTCTGCACATCTGAACCAGATGAAATGAAGTGACCTATTTATAAATCAGTCCCTGTGCTCTCTCTATCACTACCTTGACCTGGCTGCAGTTACACATTTCCATGACTTTGATGGAAGATAGAAACTACACTAGAGTGACAGAGTTCATTTTATTGGACCTAATAGACAACATAGTCCTTAGAGTTGTCCTCTTCATAATCATTCTATGAATCTACTTGGAGACTGTCTCTGGGAACCTCAGAATCATCCTTCCCATCAAAGTCTAGTCCCTATATCACCCATGTGATTTTTGATCAGCTATTTGGCTTCTGTTGACATAGGCATTTCATCTCCTGACAAACTCACTTTATGAAAAGTATATTGAATGTGGCTTTCCTAGCAAATATCAGTTGCCAAGAACACCCCAGCTAACACTGGCATGTCCTCTCTCCATGCTAGTGTTTTGTGTGCTCTGAACTTATACACCCTGATACAACTACCATGAGTCGTATCTAGAAGAATTCTGTGTCCCATAAGCAATGTTTCCTTATAGTCACTCAACAACTCTGGCTTTTGAAATCTTTATGTGATATAGATCTTCCATTTAGAACTGAGTATTTCACAGTCTCTAGTTTTCTCCACATTTACAAGTTATGTGTAAATCACCATCTGCTTCAACAAGAATCTTCTCTGGTAAGTGTTGAGATTGAACTAATTTAAGAGTCTGATGACAAGTCATTGAAAAATTTTTAGTTTGATAGTATGTCTACTCGTCAGGATAATGGTTGTAGGGCCCATGGCTTGTTTAGCTCAGGTTTTGGTCCTGAAAATAATGGTGGGTGTGGGTTCAATCTTGTGGACCTTGCCCTACATTCAGTAAGTGTTTGGTAACACCCATTATATTAGTGCCAGTATTACGAAAAGTAGACATGTCTTGCCAGTTTGGTTGTTATTTTAGCTTATAAGTTTCACAAGACAATTGTTTATACAACATAAACATTTATAAACATGGTCATTATTATTATATTTACAAATGTTAATAACCCATTTATCTCAGAGAGAATTCAATAACTCCACTATCTTCCATGATTCTCTCCATTGATGATCCTGACTTGCTTATTATTTCTTGAGATTATCAGCATCAGTATACTTGGTATTTTCTATTTCACAAATTTTAGCCCACTGTCTATTCTTAAAACCTTTCTTGCTTACCTGATCAAATATCACTCGTCCCATAGTGATTTTTTTTGCCAGTCTATTCTATCTATAAGCACTTTCCTTCACCACATCTACTCATAACATTTCCATTTATTTTTCTCCACCATGTTCTAAGTTTTAAAATGTTGATTCCATCCTAGTGTACTGCCTACTGAAGTATCAATCTCATGAGAATTATTTCATTCAGTAACATATCTTTAGTATGGGTGTATGTGTATATGTATATAGGTGTGCATGTATGTCTATGTGTGTATGAGTATGTGAATGTGTGTGTGTATATATATATATATGTGTGTGTATATATATACATATATATACATATATATGTGTGTGTATGTATGTATGTATATATTTATATGTGTATATGTGTGTGATGGTTTGAATATGCTTGGCCCAGTAGGTGGCACTATTAAGAGGTGTGACTTTGATGGAGGAAGTGTGTCACTGTGGAGGTGGACAATGAGACCTGCCTCCTAAATACAAGGAGTCAGTCTTCTCCTAGCAACCTTCATATGAAGATATAGAGATCTCAACTCCTCATACACCATGCATACCTGGATGCTGCCATGCTCCTACCTTGATGATAACACAGTGAACCTCTGAACCTGTAATCCAGCCCCAACTAAATGTCATCCTTATAAGAGTTGTCTAGGTCGTGGTGTTTCTTTACGTCCTTGACGTATTGGTAATTGCTGTTTTGAGGTCCTTGTGCTGGGTATCAGCTAAATTCCTTTCCTCACCAACTATAGCAACAGAAATATGGCTTCCAGGAGGAGTCATATTCTCTTGGTTGCTGATATCTATGTTTGTGCTTGGATACAAGTACCTAGAATCAGGACAATTGTGTTTCTGAGTGTAGATATCTGCTCTTAACTTTGTTCAGACAACGTTCTCGTTTTTGGTTAATATTGCAACAATTTGGGTCCTAGTGTATCAATCTGTGGTCACAGCTGGTAGAGAATAGTTCTTTTGGTTAATGGTGACTCACCAAGCAATGGCCGTGATCTGAAGGAATGGCTGGACCTAAGTGTGGTGGCTGTGTGGGCTCCAGTAAAGAACTGTTCTGGGGGGGTCACAGTATAGTCACAAAGGAGTGAGGATGGGCTAGAAGGAATGCCTTAAATGGGTTTTCTAGAATAAATGAGGGAACCATGGGTCTGTACCAAAAGAATGAATCTAGAAGAGGTGAAGATGGTCTGTCAGGAAGGGTTCAGACAAGCAAACAAAAAGGTTTAAAAGTAGTATAGGAAAAGCATAATGAAGGTGGGGAGGAGGACACAGTTAGCTTACTTAGGTGCCAGCTGGTGGCTCCAAGGTATTTGATAAATGTTTGGTCTTCCTGTTCACATATAGCAAAAAAAATGGAGATGTGTTAGAAGTAGCCAAAATTCTGGCAAGGAAGATATAAAGGAACCCTGGATCTTCACCATTTGACTAATTCCCAAGATAGTGGAAATGAACAAGGAGGAAGACAAGAAGAATTTTGTGACCAGGAATATTTCTCCTTTGAGTTACTTGAAAATAATGTAAATAGTGTACTCAGGTATGAAAACATCAAAAATAAATTTAAAAATATATTTAGGGATTGAACTCCATGAGAGTCACCCTCCTACTCTGACATTATGTGTGTGTGTGTGTGTGTGTGTGTGTGTGTGTGTGTGTGTGTGTGTGTGTGTGTTTAACTCTTACCTAGATAGTCATATTTCTGAGTTGCTGTCTTTCAAGAAGTTTCCTGAGCCTTGGATGCAAGGCTTATGTTATAAAGACAGCCATTGGGCTGGGCTCTTTATGGTCATTTGATCTCTGTATTCAAACCAGTTCTGGTTTTCTGTAATTGTTTGCTTAATGGAAGGTTCTTTGAGGTGGAATGAGAACTTCACTTATCTGTTGGAGCAAGAAGAAGATTTAGAATTAGGAGGTGATATAGTAATGTGGCAGTAGTAGATTTTCTTTAAGATACAAAAACTCACTGGCCCTGAATACCTGGTTAGGTTTATAACATTAGGTATGATTTGCATCTTTTTGATAAGGGAGAATTAGTCTCTCCTAAACATGAGCCCTCTAATTTGTTATCAAACACAAAGTGGTTAGCATTGAAATCATACACACAGAAGCAACATTAAGAGAACTCAGTAGGTTATATTTATGTATTTCTGTACTTGCTTCTTCAGTTTATGTTATGTCAAATAAAAGGGATTGTGATTAATGAGAATAAACATGTCTGACATTGACTCCAATAACATGATGGTACAGTCAGCCTTGGTGCTGGGATGGCACAGTATCTGAGGCTCCAGATTAAGTTGCAAATATATACAATATTGTGTCTTTTCTAATGAACTCTTAATTTCCTAAAATAGCCACTTCCCTTAGTCAATCTACAGTGCTCAATAGGTTTCCAGAATACAAATATTTAACATATATTTTTGAAAGGAGTGAATGAGTTATTTTTCTCATATTTAGTTGTATAGGCTCATTGGTGACAGTCATCCAAACAATATATTCTAGCATCCAATGTGACCTAAGTAATAATCCTAAATTAATCCTGACCGGATCCATGAATTCATTTAGAAAAGTAGTTTAAACTCAATTTCTGCTCACTGTCATCTATAAAACAGAAGATTGTGTTTGTGTGTTTGTGTTTGTGTGTTTGTGTTTGTGTGTGTGTATGTGTGTGTGTGCTAAGCTAAGATATTAATATGACCTATTAATATAGCCCAATTGATAGAATCCTTGCCTGACATTCATAAATGTTGTACTAGATCTCAAATACCACATAATCTGAGTGTTGGGTACTTTTAAATTAAGTGATTGGGAAAGGGAAACAGGAAGATCAGAAGTTCAAACCTTCCATAACTAACTAGTAGGTTCAAATTTAACCTGGGTTGCATAAAACCATCTTACAATTTATGTCAAGCATAAATATGGAACTAAGAAAGGGGAGCCTTGGCTGTTATATATGTATATTACTATATTATGTATGCCTGCAAGAAGCATACATGTGTTCATGGGAGTACAGGTGCATGTGTGCCATAGTATGCATATGAAGGTCAGAAGGCAAAGTTGCCATCAGTCCTGATATGCCATTTTTGATTCAGTTCTGATATGCCATTTTTGATACAGGGTATTTTCTGTCATTCACTGCTTCATACTCCCTGCTAGTGTACCATGGAGTTTTCAGTGCTGATCGTGGTTTTGCTTCTCCCCTGCCAGCAAGAACAAGACCTTGAGGGTTTTTTTTTCTTTTCCTTTTTTCGGAGCTGGGGACCAAACCCAGGGCCTTCTGCTTGCTAGGCAAGTGCTCTACCACTGAGCTAAATCCCCAACCCCGACCTTGAGGGTTTTTTGTTGTTGTTTTATTTCTTTATTTTTATCCAATGATGCTTCCCCTCCTGGTCCCACCCACACTGAGTCCCTTCCCTCCCTATTTCCCTTCTTCTTTGAGAATGTGAGACCCCTCTTGGTATCCCCCTACCCTGGCACAATAAGTCTCTGTCAGATTAGTCACATCCTCTCCCTCTGAGACCAGACACAGCAATCATGAAGAGTGAGCTGACTGTCTGCTACATATATGTCAGGGGTTTCATTCCAGCTCATGTATGTTCTTTGGTTGGTGGCTCACATTGTGAGCTCCCAGGGTTACAAGTTTTCTGACTCTGTTGATCTTCCTGTGGAATTCCTAACTACTTCTGTACACTATCCTTTCCTGAACTCTTCCTTAGGTGTCCCCATCCAGTTTGACTGTGAGTATCTGCTTCTGATTCTGACCATTGCTAGATATAGCCACTTAAAGGATAGTTATTCTAAGCTGGAGACAGTTTGATTTAAAATTGACTGATGTTCAGGGTCAACCACATTTATTAGGGTTCTATAAAGTGTCCAGTGTAGAAGTTAATGAAAGTAAGATTCAGGAAAAATGTTGAGCTAAGTCTTCAAGGGAAGAACTACTGTGTTTCCCATCCTACAAGGTAGCACATGTCACACATTTGAGGTATAAATTATGGAATGTTAATTCTTATTGAAAATCATGCATAGATTTTTCTATGCAATATTTTCTAAGTAAAGATGCCATTTTATACTCTTGTCTATAAAAATTGTGTGTGCCTCAAACACTTATACAATTTTTAATATCCTTCTCTATATAAACCTAAGTACTGAATAGAGTGTATTACATCAACCACTAAAATACCAACAAATGGTTGGTGCACATGAATGATAGAAACAAAATGGTCCATTTTAATGAGTAGTTTATATACTCTAATGCTAACTAACCTAAGACAAATATAAACTGCAGAAATATTTACCTAAGATAATTTATCATGTACATCCCATAATCTTCAAGTGAAAGTTCAACAATGCTCACATAAAGAGGAAAACAAGGTATTGCTTGAGATTGACAGACTCCTTGAAAATTAATTGTGTTTGTGTGAAATGACCCCCTAAGTACTCACCAGAGCAAAGGTAATGATCACTGAAGATTTTAATTCACACTGGAATCCTGAGCCTCTGCAGGGACTTATCCTTAGGGATTTACAATGACAGTAGGAAAAAGATTTATTTTTATAAAACCATAATAACTTTGAACTTCTTACTTTAAAATGAATTCTTATTTCAAAAGGTAAGATTTGGACTTTGTTGGTAATTGGAGATAATTCATTCTTTGAAATGTATTGTATTTCAAATCATGGTGGAGAAACATGTCAGATGGAATTATACAGTTACATAACAGAAGGGGGGAAAGAAACTTTCATAGAATATCTTTCTATTTCATTAATAAATTGCTCAAAACAATCAGGCAAAAATTGGTTTTTATGGTTTCCTTATTTACTCAGCCGTTAGTAGGACCAGAAATGAACATGTACACATGTAGCATTCACCAACAGGCTAGCAAGTACATTAGCTTTGAAATACTTGGTGGCTTACTGTCAGGGGATATCTTGTGAAAGGACCGGCTCTGTTTATGGAGTAAATGTGCCAGCTTCACAGGCATCATTGCAGAAAAATGAGGATGTAAGTGTAGAATGTTAGTGATGACAGCAAATCTGCCCCTTGCTGAGTGATCCTTGGTAAATCTCTTAACTTCTAAGGTTGAATACTGAACAGTGCCCTCTGTTGAAAATCATGTGAATTCATTCCAAAACACTTCAGTTAGAAAACATTGTGACTTTGGAAAAGAAATGGAAAGGAGTGGATGTGTCTAAAGAATTACTACTAATAATATGCTATAAATTTATATTTTATATTTTATAACAAATTGATATTTCAGAACAATGATGTATTTAGAAGAATTTAAAATATTTAATGAGTTTACAACTGGAAGTCAGATTTGTAAATTTAATGTGCTCTTTATTCAGTCTTACAGACTTTGTATTACCCATCAGGAAGCTGAAATTCCACTCTGATATTGGTCCTAATTTATATAGCCATCAATTTTGTGGCCACCCATGATGTTATAGGGTGGTCACTAAAAAGAATACTCTGAGTTCAAACCATTTCTTATATGTATCTACTTCTTTTTTTTTAAAGATTTGTTGTTTTATTTTGTGTGTGAATATTGTCTGTATATGCACATTGTAGCACATGTGTACCTGATGGCAAAGGTAAAGACCACAAGAGAGTGTTAAGTCCTCAGAACTGGAACTATAGACTCCTGCTGAACTGGGTGGGAATCAAACTCTGTTTTTTTGTTTTGTTTTGTTTTGTTTTTTGTTTGTTTTGATTTTTTGGCCAGTTCCTCATTGGCTCTTAAGAACTGAGC
This sequence comes from Rattus rattus, assembly GCF_011064425.1. NCBI lineage: Eukaryota > Metazoa > Chordata > Mammalia > Rodentia > Muridae > Rattus > Rattus rattus. The sequence continues at coordinate 106,419,486 of NC_046155.1, forward strand.
CAATTCTGAAGCCCCATAAACTGATTGCTCTGTGTGTTTGTGTGTGTGTGTGTGTGTGTGTGTGTGTGTGTGTGTTTCTTAACTCAAGATATTTTTCTGCTTGAATATAGGAATGATAAAAAGAACAATGCAACTTCATATAAATATAGGAAAACATGCAAGTTTTTTTTAAATCGTGTGCTAGTAGTAGTAATCATTTAATAATAGCAACAGCTTAAGACTTCATTACTTAATTCTATGCTTTTATCATTTATACTTTTGCTAAGCTTATAATAAATACACTGTTATTTTCTTAGGATTCACATTATTTTATATTCATTTATCTATCTATTTATGTATTCATATATTTATTTATTTATATAAGGAGTGGTACTGGAAACACAGAATAAGTGGATGTAACAAAGAAGAACTTTCAGGAGTTGGTTCTTTCCTCCTATCACGTGGGTTCCAGGTACAGAACTCTAGCTATAATACATCAGCCATGGTGGCAATAATCTTTACCTACCAAGCTATCTTACCAGGCCAAGTCTCATAATTTTAAACTTTAGCTTAATGACAATCTTGTGTATTTCATTGTAAGTAAATGTAAATGAAAACTATTTATTATTTATAACAGATTTCTAGCATTTGTTCTTAAATAATTTTGAAGGAATTGTTGTACATAAATATATAAATAATGACAAAGCTAGTAAAACATCAATAATTGACACAATTTTTGAATAATGTATTAGGTTGTAATGTTCTCCATAGCCCAAATTATGAAATGAAGTAACCTATTTATGAATCCTATTTTGTTATATCTTCATCCCAGCCTTAATCTAGCATCAGCTACAGTGTCCCATGGCTTTCCTGGAGGATGGGAACCACACTTCAGTGACAGAGTTCATTTTATTGGGCTTAACAGATGACCCAGTTATTAGAGTTGTCCTCTTCACCATCATCCTGTGGATCTACCTGGTGACTGTGTCTGGGAACCTTAGTACCATCTTTCTCATCAGAATATCTTCCCAGCTCCATCGCCCCATGTACTTTTTTCTCAGTCACTTGGCTTCTGTTGACATAGGACTTTCATCATCTGTCACACCCAATATGCTTGTCAACTTCCTGATAAAGCAAAATACCATTTCCTACATTGGATGTTCAATACAGTTTGTCTCAGCTGCTTTCTTTGGGACAGTCGAATGCTTCCTTCTGGCTGCCATGGCTTATGATCGTTTTGTAGCAATCTGCAACCCACTGCTTTATTCCACCAAAATGTCCACAGAAGCCTGTATCCAGTTGGTTGTAGGCTCTTATATAGAGGGTTTTATTAGTGCTTCTTTTTTTACTCTTTCCTTCTTTTCCTTGTTCTTCTGTGGACCAAATAAAATCAATCACTTTTACTGTGATTTTGCTCCTTTGGTGGAACTCTCCTGTTCTGATGTCAGTGTCTCCATTGTTGTTATCACATTTTCTGCTGGTTTTATCACAGTGATAACGGTGTTTGTTATAGCCATCTCCTATTCCTATATTTTTATTACAATTATGAAGATGCACTCCCCCGAAGGTCGACAGAAGGCCTTCTCCACCTGCAGTTCTCACCTCACTGCTGTTACTCTCTTATATGGAACTGTTATGTTCATTTATGTGATGCCCAAGTCCAGCTACTCCACTGACCAGAACAAAGTGATGTCTGTGTTCTATATGGTGGTGGTCCCCATGTTGAACCCTCTCATCTACAGCCTCAGGAATAATGAGATTAAGGGTGCTCTGAAGAGACATCTTGGTAAGAAAATATTTTCTTAGGGTAATATCTTTTATAAAACTCACTATGAAAATGGCAGTTACCCAAGACCAATGTGTCCATCATCTGAGGTTTGGTTATTTATCTTTTTGTTTTTCCTTTTGCCCGAATCTCCTTTTCTCCCAATACACATAGATATTATATTTTATTGCACTTCAATTTTGCATTCCATCTTTGAGAACATTATTTGATGTATTTTGATCATGTTCAGTCACTCTGAACTTTTCTCAGTATAACTCCCTCCTCTACACATTCAATTTCTCTTTTATATCAAATTCATCTTGTGCTACCTGTACATATTTGGTATTTAGGCTTCCACTGAAGTATGGTTAGCCTACCAGGAGCTATGCCCCTATAAATAATTTACTTTCCTTCTGGAAGTATAAGTTGCCAATCACTCCTCAGCTACCTGTGGACTTCATGTCCACGTTCCTTCTTTGTATTAGGATTTTTGTCTGGGGTGAGCATGTACATGCAAAAGTGATGACATGAGACCCTATTTGCAATCATTTTTGTGCCTTGAAAATACTGTTTCTCTGTAGTTATCCACCAGCTCTGGCTCTTACACCTTTTCACCCATTTGCACACAATGATTCCTGAGTTTGGAGAAGAGGTAGTGTGGGATAGAAGTTCCATATAGTGTTGAGCTTTCCACATTCCACAACTCTCTGCACATTGGCAAATGTTTGTTTACTTCTTTGTTTTCCTTTGCTTTGTTTTTTGTTAATTGCTATTTACTACAAAAAGAAACCATTATGATAGGGTTGAAAGATGTGCTAATCTATGTATCCAATGATAAGTCATTGCAAATTGGTTTGATACTAAGTCCATTGAGGGGAACAATGGTGATGAGTTCTTACTTAGGGCCTATAATCAGCCTAGAACAGGTCTTGGATCTCAGAGGGGTGTTAGGTGTGATTTTTCACCTTGCGGAATTAGACTTAGATCAAATAATAAAGTACCTCTTTATTACCATGGTATTTGGTAATAAACTACCCTATATCTATACTATACTACAGCATCAGTAGTTATGTCTTTCCAGGTTAGTGTTTATAGTACATGAAGTGTTCACAAGATAAATGTCTGTAAACATGTATTTTGAAACATCCCTATATTAGCATACACCTTTTTAAATTTTAAAATATTTTCATTCACTTTAGAATAGAATCCAGGTGTCCATCTTAGTTTCCTGCTATAATATCACTTATGGGGATTTCATTGCTTGTCTGCACAAGCTAACACAACCCACCTCTGACACACCTACCTTTCCTACTTAAATAAGATCCATTTATTCTTCCCTACCACATTCTATGTTGTAAAAGGTTGATTCATCTCTAGTGTACTCTCTACTGAAGTATTAGTTCTATGAGAATTGTTTCATTCAGTAACAAATCTTTAGTATCTATTTGGTTTGACAGTACAATAGATACTCAATAAAAAAATCTAGATGGAATGGAAAGCTCAATGGTTATCTTGTTTCTGCCTGTAAAATAATTCCAAAGCTCTGACAGAAGATTCCAGAAAAAAATCTAGTCATGAATAAAGACACTAGTGGTGTTTGATGTCTTTCCCCTGTCTTCTTCAAAAGCTATCCTCAAACATGTAAAGAATGTGCTTGAAATCTTCATTGATACTAACATTAATATTTCTGACTGATCATTAATATTAATGTAATTTGAGATCAGTAAATACAAAATGTAAAGTATATAACACTTGAACACTCAAACTAGGGTTTATAGGAAGGACCTGCTTTTAGTTCCCAGAACCAACATTGTGGTTCAAAACATCTACAATTCCAAATCTAAGTGATTCAGCACACTCTTCTGCCTTTTAAAGGGTCCTGGTATGTATATGGTACATTTCTTTAAAGGCAAAGTGCTTATACACAAACAAAATATAAAAAGAAATGAATCTCCTTTTAAAAAAATCAAAAGGGAAAATAGTTGCTCTATGAGAACTTGAGGAAGTTCTCCATTCTTTTTTGAAGCCTTCAATTCAGTGTCTGTTTCTGTGATAGAAATGGCCATAGAGTTAGTAACAGATTTTACTGCTTTGTACACTAGCCTCTGTTTTCCTATTTTACCTAGTAACTTCCACCACAGAGTAATGTGGATCACAGCACCCATACATCACATCTGAGCCACTGAAGCCATGATATCACCTCCTATCTGATTAATCCCCATCTAACACTCAGACCATTCTGTATCTTAATATTTTTTAACCTGTAATTTCCTTATCTTCTACTTTTCTACATAACTGATTTGATCATGATCATTGTTTTCTGGAGATATAGACTTTGCTTCCTAGTATATCCCCTGGAATGATAGGTGATAGAAGTATTTAAACATTCCAGAGGACACCATCTGACAGCACTTCCATCTCCCAGTATAATTCTGTCTTTATATATTTTTCATTAATTAATGGATATCACAGAATGGCTTACATTTTGAAAATCTCATGTATGCATATAACTCATTGAGAAAATATACATCCTTGTTACCCATTGCAGCCCCATTTTTTGTATAATGTATTTTTATTCCCATTACATCCCAATTGCTCTCCCATCCTCCCCTCCCATTATAAATCCCTCCCCTATTAACCCCTTATCTTCTTCTTAGAGAAGGGAAAGAATCCATTGGGTACCACCCTACCCTGAGGCATCTAGTCTCAGCAGGGATAAGTACATCCTCTCTCACCTAGGCCCAACCAGACAGTCCAGATAAGGGAAGGGGATCTAATGACAGGCAACAGAGTCGTGGACAGACCCTGTTCCAATTGTTAGGGAACCCACATTAAAAACAAGCTACACATCTTCTATAAATGTAGAAGGGGCCACCTACTTCATGTTCTTTAGTTGGTCATTCAGCTCTCATGAGAGGTCATGGGATCACATTAGTCGACTCTGTAGGACCTCTAGTGGTGCCCTTGAACCCTCTGGCTAACTCAGTTCTGTCCCTCACACCTCCACGAGATGACTAGAGCTCTGTCTGATGTCTGGTTGTGGCTCTCTGCATCTGTTTCCATATGCTGCTGCATAAGGCCTCTCAAGAGAGATATACTAGGTTCTTGTCTGTAAGCATAGCAGAGTATCTTTAATAGTGCCATGGATAGGCTCTTTCCCACTGGAAGGGTCTCAAATTGGGCCAGTCATTGGTTGCCTCTTGTTTCAGTCTCTGCTCCATCTTTATCCCTGTATATCTTGTAGGCAGGACAAATTTTGTGTTGAAAGTGTTTTGGGTGGGTTGATATCCCCTCCTTCCACTAGAAATTCTGTTTGACTACAGGAGGTTGCCTCCATATGCCCAGGTGCCAGGAGAGAACCCTGGTGGGGGTCTTTTTTCTTGCAGGTTCTTCTTAATGCAGCAAATGTGGAAGAGCCTTGGTAGAGGGTAAGACTTGGTCTTACAAGACACAGGGATAAGACTTTGCCTTATGAGATATTTAGGATTGCTGTACAATAATAAAAGTTTTTTTATCTAAGTCTAAGTTACTATGCTATTGTAGCTGACCTGCCTTCTATGTTCCTATGAAGCCAGAAACTGCAGTCTCTGGCACTTAGCACCCCATCCTAAAACAGCAAGAGATTAATCAAAGGATTACTTGCAAGAGCCTTTTCCCTTCTGTCCAGATGCCTCTTGCCCATCAGGGGGTAGTTTGGAGCAATAAACTTATATTGAACCAGGAGAATAGCAGAAAGAAAAACTTACGTAAACAAATATGAATAAACAGTTGGGTCCAATTTGCATGCATTCTCATACTTACATACTTACACATACACTTCCATACTTACATATGCATATGAAGCAACAGACTAAGCACCAGTGCAGAAAGAACTCACTCATTCTGGATGAAAAATGAGTTCTGATTTTTATAGCATACAGAAAAGTAAGGCTTCTACCCTTTTAATGCTAAATGAATTAAACCCAAGTTTGTAAGAAAAAAAAAAAACTAAGCCTGCCTGTTACTAAGAAAGGACTTGTTCTGTCCCATGGTAGAAGCCTGCCTGCTCCTGCTCTCTGCAACTTCTTCTTTATTCCTCTTTTCCTCTGCATTCTGCCAATTGCTTTCTTAGTTTTTTATGTTGCCTATAGTTTGTAAGATACTCCACTCTGCATTCTCCTTCTAATATTAATCTCTCCTCCTGCTCTGAAGTCACAACAATGCTCTTATTCTCAATACCTTTTCTCCAAAAGCTATACCTATACTTCAAAGTTCTTCTTGAGTTCAGTTCTATCTAAATGGTCTTCTGCCTAAAAAATAACTTGAGTAATTGCCTGGTTACAAAGTCAATGCAAAAATCTCTCTGGCCTTATAGCCTTCCTTTATATATATGATTGATATATGGGCAGAGAAAGAAATTAAGGAAACAACACTTTTGACAATAGCCCCAAATAATAAGTTTAAGAAAGCAAGTTAAAGGTGTATATAACAAGAACTTCAAGTCACTGAAGACAGAACCCAAGGAAGATACCAGAAGATGAAAAGATCTCCCCTGCTCATGGATTAGTTATATTAGCATAGCCAAAATGGCCATCTTTACCAAAAACAATCTACACATTCAATACAATTCCCATCAAAATTCCAATACAAATATTTACAGAGCTTGAAAGAACAATTCCCAATTTCATATGGAAAAACAAACAAAAAAACCCTTGATAGGAAAAACAATCTTGAATAATAAAAGAATGTCTAAAGGTATCACTATCCCTGACTTCAAGCTGTACCACAGAGCAATAGTAATAAACACTGCATTTAATGACATTGGCATAAAAACCAACAAGTTGATCAGTGGAGTAGAATAGAAGACCCAGAATTAAACTCACACACCTCCAAACACTTGTTATTTGACAAAGAAGCCAAAACAATACAAAGGATAAATGAAAGTATCATCAACACATGGTATTGGTCTAACTGAGTCTACAGGCAGAGGAATGCAAATAGATTCACATTTATCACCCTTCACAGAACTCAAGTCCAAGTAGATCAATGATCTCAACATAAAAACGTACACACTAAATCAAATAGAAGAGCAAGTTGGGAATAGTCTTGAATTCATTGCCACAGAAGACAATTAATGAACAGAATACCAATATCTAGTACCTTGTAAATACCAATATGTAGTACCTTAGTTCAGGTACCAAGATCAACAATTAATAAATGGTACTTCATGGAACTTCAAGCTTTTACAAGGCTAAGGACATCATGAATATGACAAAATGGCAGCCTACAGAATCAGAAAAGATCTACACAAACCCTAAATATGACAGAGGACTAATATCTGAAATATTTAAAGAAATCAAGAAAATAGACCTCAAACCAAATAACCCAATTAAAAATTCAATTTCATTTTTCATAATACTTCATAAATATCACTCTTGATGTGTCTGCTCTTGCAATCTGATAATTTTAGTGTGGTTTCTCACACATCCATTGCTTTAGTAAGATTTTGCTTGTTTGATCTACTTTCTGAAAAGTGCTATTCTGAAATTCTGATAGAAAAATGTAGTTTCTTTTAGTCTACTGGGTTTTTTTGTTTTGTTTTGTTTTGTTTTTCATCTATATTAACTTGGGTATTTCTTATTTACATTACAATTATTATTCCTTTTCCTGGTTTCTGGGCCAACATCCCAATGACCCCTCCCCCTCCCCTTCTCTATGGGTGTTCCCCTCTCCATCCTTCCCCCATTACCGCCCTCCCCCCAACAATCACGTTCAATAGGGGCTCAGTCTTGGCAGGACCAAGGACTTCCCCTTCCACTGGTGCTCTTACAAGGCTATTCATTGCTACCTATAGATTGGAGCCCAGGGTCAGTCCAGGTATAGTCTTTGGGTAGTGGCTTAGTCCCTGGAAGTTCTGGTTGGTTGGTATTGTTGTTCAGATGGGGTCTCAAGCCCCTTCAAGCTCTTTCAGTCCTCTCTAAGATTCCTTCAATGGGGTCCCATTCTCAGTTCAGTGGTTTGCTGCTGGCATTCACCTAAATATTTGTTGTATTCTGGCTGGGTCTCTCAGGAGAGATCTACATCCTGTTCCTGTTGGCCTGCACTTCTTTGCTTCATCGATCTTATCTAGTTTGGTGGCTGTATATGTGTGAGGCACATGTGGGACAGGCTCTGATGGGTGTTCCTTCTGCCTCTGTTCTAAATTTTGCCTCCCTATTGCCTGCCAAGGGTATTCTTGTTCCCCTTTTAAAGAAGGAGTGAAGCATTCCCATTTGGTCATCCTTCTTGAGTTTCATGTGTTCTGTGCATCTACGGTAATTCAAGCATTTGGGCTAATATCCACTTATCAATGAGTGCATACCATGTGTGTTTTTCTGTGATTGCGTTACCTCACTCAGGATGATATTTTCCAGTTCCAAACATTTGCCTATGAATTTCATTCTCTAACTTTTTTTTCTTTTTCTTTTTTTCGTAGCTGGAGACCGAACCCAGAGCCTTGTGCTTGCTAGGCAAGCGCTCTACCACTGAGCTAAATCCCCAATTCCTGATTTTCATAATGTCATTGTTTTTGATAGCTGAATAATATTCCATTTTGTAGATATACCACATTTTCTGTATCCAATCCTCTGTTGAAGGGCATCTGGATTCTTTCCAGCTTCTGGCTATTATAAATAAGGCAACTATGAACATGGTGGAACATGTATCTTTGTTATATGTTGCAGCATCGTTTGGGTATATGCCCAAGAGAGGTATAGCTGGGTCCTCATGTAGTACAATGTCCAATTTTCTGAGGAAATTCCAGACTGATTTCCAGAATGGTCGTACCAGTCTGCTATCAAACCAACAATGGAGGAGTGTTCCTCTTTCTCCTCATACTCGCCAGCAATTGCTGTCACCTGAGATTTTGATCTTAGCCATTCTCACTGGTGTGAGGTGAAATCTCAGGGTTGTTTTGATTTGCATTTCCCTTATGACTAAAGATGTTGAAAATTTCTTTAGGTGTTTCTCAGCCTTCCTCAGCTGTGAATGTTTAGCTCTGAACCCCATTTTAATAGGGTTATTTGTTTCCCTGCAGTCTAACTTCTTGCGTTCTTTGTATATTTTAGATATAAGCATTCTATCAGTTGTAGGATTGGTAAAGATCTTTTCCCAGTCTGTTGGTTTCCATTTTGTCCTAACAACAGTGTCCTTTGCCCTACAGAAGCTTTGCAGTTTTATGAGATCCCATTTGTCGATTCTTGATCTTAGAGCATAAGCCATTGGTGTTTTGTTCAGGAAGTTTTCTCCAGTGCTCATGTGTTCGAGATTCTTCCCCAATTTTTCTTCTATTGGTTTGAATGTATCTGGTTCGATGTGGAGGTCCTTGATCCTCTTGGATTTAAGCTTTGTTCAAGGTGATAAGCATGGATCAATCTGCACTCTTCTACATGCTGACCTCCAGTTGAACCAGCACCATTTGCTGAAAATGCTATATTTTTTCCATTGGATGATTTTGGATCCTTTGTCAAACATCAAGTGACCATAGCTGTGTGGGTTCATTTCTGGGTCTTCAATTCTATTCCACTGGTATATCTGTCTGTCTCTGTACCAATACCATGCAGTTTTTATCACTATTGCTGTGTAATACTGCTTGAGTTCAGGGATAGTGATTTCTGCCAGAAGTCCTTTTATTGTTGAGGATAGTTTTAGCTATCCTGGGTTTTTTTGTTATTCCAGATGAAATTGCAAATTGTTCTGTCTAACTCTCTGAAGAATTGGATTGGTATTTTGATGGGGATTGCATTGAATCTGTAGATCGCTTTTGGTAAAATGGCCATTTTTACTATATTGATCCTGCCAATCCATGAGCATGGGAGATCTTTCCATCTTCTGAGGTCTTCTTCAATTTCTTTCTTCAGAGGTTTGAAGTTGTTACTTGCTTGGTTAAAATCACAGTGAGGTATTTTATATTATTTGGGACTATTATGAAGGGTGTCATTTCCCTAATTTCTTTCTCGGCTTATTTCTCTTTTGTGTAGAGGAAGGCTACTGATTTATTTGAGTTAATTTTATACCCAGCCACTTTGCTGAAGGTGTTTATCAGGTTTAGTAGTTCTCTGGTGGAATTTTGGGATCACTTAAATATACTATCATATCTTCTGCAAATAGTGATATTTTGACTTCTTCTTTTCCAATATGTACCTGTTGATCTCCTTTTGTTGTCTGATTGTGCTGGCTAGACCTTCAAGAACTATATTGAATAAGTAGGGAGAGAGTGGGCAGCGTTGTCTAGTCCCTGATTTTACTGGGATTGCTTCAAGTTACTCTCCATTTAGTTTAATGTTAGCTATTTGTTTGTTGTATATGGCTTTTACTACGTGTAGGTATGGGTCTTGAATTCCTAGACTTTCCAGGACTTTTATAATGAAGGGGTGTTAAATTTTGTCAAATGCTTTCTCAGCATCTAATGAAAGGATCATGTGGTTTTTATCTTTCTGTTTGTTTACATAGTGGATTATGTTGATGTTTTTCCATATATCAAACTATCCCTGCATGCCTGTGATGAAGCCTACGTGATCATGATGGATGATTGTTTTGATGTGCTCTTGGATTTGGTTGGCGAGAATATTATTGAGTATTTTTTTTTGTCGATATTCATAAGGGAAATTGGTCTCAAGTTCTCTTTCTTTGTTGGGTCTTTGTGTGGTTTGAGTATAAGAATAATTGTGGGTTCATAGAAGGAATTCAGTAGCGCTCCATCTATTTCAGTTTTGTGGAATAGTTTGGATAGTATTGGTATGAGGTCTTCTATGAAGGTCTGATGGAATTCTGCACTGAAGCCATTTGGACCTGGGCTCTTTTTGGTTGGGAGACCTTTAATGACTCCTTCTATTTCTTTAGGAGTTATGGGATTGTTCAAACGGTTTATCTGTTCTTGATTTAACTTCCGTACCTGGTATCTGTCTAAGAAATTGTCCATTTCCTGCAGATTTTCAAGTTTTGTTGAATATAGGCTTTTGTAGTAGAATCAGATGATTTTTTGAATTTCCTGTAATTCTGTAGTTATGTCTCCCTTTTCATTTCTGATTTTGTTAATTTGGACACACTCTCTGTGTCCTCTCATTAATCTGGCTAAGGGTTTATCTATCTTGTTGATTTTCTCAAAGAACAAACTTTTGGTTCTGTTGATTCTTTGTGTAGTCCTTTTTTGTTTCTACTTGGTAGATTTGGCCTTGAGTTTGATTATTTCTTGCCTTCTACTCCTCCTGGGTGTATTTGCTTCTTTTTGTTCTAGAACTTTTAAGTGTGCTGTCAACCTGCTGACATATGCTCTCTCCTGTTTCTTTCTGCAGGCACTCAGAGCTATGAGTTTTCCTTTCAGCACAGCTTTCATTGTGTCCCATAAGTTTGGGTGTGTTGTACCTTCATTCTCATTAAATTCTAAGAAGTATTTAATTTCTTTCTTTATTTCTTCCTTGATCAGGTTATCATTAAGTAGAGTATTGTTCAACTTCCATGTGTATGTGGGTGTTCTTCCCTTATTGTTGTTGAAGACCAGCTTTAGCCTCTGGTGCTCTAATAAGATGCATGATTTCTATCTTTCTGTATCTATTGAGGCCTGTTTTATGAACAATTATATGGTGAATTTTTCGAGAAAATGCCATGAGGTAGTGAGAAGAAGGTATATCTTTTCTTTTTTTAGGATAGAATGTTCAATAATAACTGTTAAGTCCATTTGGATCATGACTTCTCTTAGTCTGTCTATGTCTCTGTTTAATTTCTGTTTTCCATGATCTGTCCATTGATGAGAGTGGGATGTTGAAATCTCCTACTATTATTGTGTGAGGTGCAATGTGTGCTTTGAGCTTTCGTAAGGTTTCTTTTATGTATGTAGGTGCCCTTGTATTTGGAGCATAGATATTTAGGATTGTGAGTTCATCTTGGTGGATTTTTTCTTTGATGAATATGAAGTGTCCTTCCTTATCTTTTTGATGACTTTTGGTTGAAAATCGATTTTATTCGATATTAGAATGACTACTACAGTGTGCTTCTTCAGACCATTTGCTTGGAAAGTTGTTTTCCAGCCTTTCACTCTGAGGTAGTGTCTGTCTTTGTCTCTGAGGTGTGTTTCCTGTAGGCAGCAAAATGTTGGGTCCTCATTGCATATCCAGTTTGTTAATCTATGTCTTTTTTATTGGGGAGTTGAGTCCATTGATGTTGAGAGATATTAAAGAATAGTGATCGTTGCTTCCTGTTATATTCGTGAATGGATGTGAGATTATGTTTGTGTGCTTTTCTTCTCTTTCTTTTGTTGCCAACATGATTAGTTTTTTCTTTTTCTAGGGTGTAGCTTGCCTCTATATGATGGGCTTTACCATTTATTATCCTTTGTAGGGCTGAATTTGTAGAAATATATTGTGTAAATTTGATTTTGTCATGGAATATCTTAGTTTCTCCATCTATGTTAATTGAGAGTTTTGCTGGATACAGTAACCTTGGCTGGCATTTGTGTTCTCTTTGGGTCAGTATGACATCTGTCTAGAATCTTCTGGCTTTCATAGTCTTTGATGAGAAATCCAGTGTGATTCTGATAGGTCTGCTCTTATATGTTACTTGACCTTTTTCCCTTACTGCTTTTAATATTCTTTCTTTGTTTTGTGCATTTGGTGCTTTGACTATTATGTGATGGGAGGAGTCTCTTTTCTGGTCCAATCTATTTGCAGTTCTGTAGGCTTCTTGTATGTTTATGGGCTTCTCTTTCTTTAGGTTAGGGAAGTTTTCTTCTATGATTTTCTTGAAGATATTTACTGGTCCTTTGAACTGGGAGTCTTCACTCTCTTCTGTACCTATTATCCTTAGGTTTATCTTCTCATTGAGTCCTAGATTTCCTGTATGTTTTGGACCAGTAGCTTTTTCTGTTTTACATTATCTTTGACAGTTGTGTCTATGATTTTTATGGAATCTTCTGCTCCTGAGATTTTCTCTTTTATCTCTTGTATTCTTTTGGTGATGCTTGTGTCTATGGCTCCTTGTCTCTTCCTTTGATTTTCTATACCCAAGGTTGTCTCCCTTTGTGCTTTCTTTATTGCTTCTATTTCCATTTTTAATTCCTTCATCTGTTTGATTGTGTTTTCCTGGTATTCTTTCAGGGATTTTTGTGATTTCTCTCTATAGGCTTGTACTTGTTTATTTATGTTTTCCTGCATTTCTCTAAGGGAGTTCTTTATATCTTTCTTGAAGTCCTCCATCATCATGATCAAATGTGATTTAAAATCAAGATCTTGCTTTTCTGGTGTGTTTGGATATTCAGTGTTTGCTTTGGTGGGAGAATTTTGCTCCAATGATGCCATGTAGTCTTGGTTTCTGTTTCTTGGGTTCCTGTGCTTGTTCTGCTATTTCTGACAGTGGCTAGACCGTCCTATAAGCCTGTGTGTCAGGAATGCTGTAGACCTGTTTTCCTGTTTTCTTTTAGACAGTCATGGGAACAGAGTGTTCTGCTTTCAGGCATGTAGTCTTTCCTGTCTACTGGTCGTCAGATGTTCCTGTGGGCATGTGTCCTGAGTCTACCAGGCAGGATGCTTGGAGCAGAAAAGTTGGTCTTACCTGTGGTCCCGGGGCAGAAGTTGCTCCTGGGTGGCTGCTTTTGAGCTTTTTGTGAGGGCGGCAACCAGGAGGGCCTGCAGTGCCTTTTCCAGTGCCCCTGTGCACCAGGGTCACAGATGGCATTAGGTGATTTCCTCTGGAGTCAGAAATTCGGGCAGAATGTAGTCTCTTCTGGCTTCCCAGGCATGTCTGCCCCTCTGAAGGTTTAGCTCTCCTTTCCCCAGGATTTGTGTGCAGGGAGCTGTAGACCAGGTCCCTTCAGCTCCACGTGGTGTCTGGACTGTAGGGGACCTGCTATTTGAGTGCCCTAGCCTACATTTTTTTTCAAATTTTTATTTTATTATAGATATCATTAATGTCTTTTTTTTTATGAACTTGAGTATTTCTTATTTACATTTCGAGTGTTATTCCGGGCAAACATCCCCCTAATCCCTCCCCCTCCCCTTCTTTATGGGTGTTCCCCTCCCCATCCTCCCCCCATTGCCACCCTCCCCCCAACAATCACGTTCACTGGGGGTTCAATCTTAGCAGGACCCAGGGCTTCCCCTTCCACTGGTGATCTTACTAGAATATTCATTGCTACCTATGAGGTCAGAGTCCAGGGTCAGTCCCTGTATAGTCTTTAGGTAGTGGTTTAGTCCCTGGAAGCTCTGGTTGCTTGGCATAGTTGTTCATAAGGGGTCTCGAGCTCCTTCAAGCTCTTCCAGTTCTTTCTCTGATTCCTTCAACGGGGGTCCCGTTCTCAGTTCAGTGGTTTGCTGCTGGCATTCGCCTCTGTATTTGCTGTATTCCGGCTGTGTCTCTCAGGAGCGATCTACATCCGGCTCCTGTCAGCCTGCACTTCTTTGCTTCATCCATCTTGTCTAATTGGATGGCTGTATATGTATAGGCCACAAGTGGGGCAGGCTCTGAATGGGTGTTCCTTCTGTGTTCTGTTCTAATCTTTTCCTCTCTATTCCCTGACAAGGGTATTCTTGTTCCCCTTTTAAAGAAGGAGTGAAGCATTCACATTTTGATCATCCGTCTTGAGTTTCATTTGTTCTAGGCATCTAGGGTAATTCAAGCATTTGGGCTAATAGCCACTTATCAATGAGTGCATACCATGTGTGTTTATCTGTGATTGGGTTACCTCACTCAGGATGATATTTTCCAGTTCCAACCATTTGCCTACGAATTTCATAAACTCGTTGTTTTTGATAGCTGAGTAATATTCCATTGTGTAGATGTACCACATTTTCTGTATCCATTCCTCCATTGAAGGGCATCTGGGTTCTTTCCAGCTTCTGGCTATTATAAATAAGGCTGCTATGACTTAGTGGAGCACGTGTCTTTTTTATATGTTGGGGCATCTTTTGGGTATATGCCCAAGAGAGGTATAGCTGGGTCCTCAGGCAATTCAATGTCCAATTTTCTGAGGAACCTCCAGACTGTTTTCCAGAATGGTTGTACCAGTCTGCAATCCCACCAACAATGGAGGAGTGTTCCTCTTTCTCCGCATCCTCGCCAGCATCTGCTGTCACCTGAGTTTTTGATCTTAGCCATTCTCACTGTGTGAGATGAAATCTCAGGGTTGTTTTGATTTGCATTTCCCTTATGACTAAAGATGTTGAACATTTCTTTAGGTGTTTCTCAGCCATTCGGCATTCCTCAGCTGTGAGTTCTTTGGTTAGCTCTGAACCCCATTTTTTAATAGGGTTATTTGTCTCCCTGCGGTCTAACTTTTTGAGTTCTTTGTATATTTTGGATATAAGGCCTCTATCTGTTGTAGGATTGGTAAAGATCTTTTCCCAATCTGTTGGTTGCCATTTTGTCCTAACCACAGTGTCCTTTGCCTTACAGAAGCTTTGCAGTTTTATGAGATCCCATTTGTCGATTCTTGATCTTAGAGCATAAGCCATTGGTGTTTTGTTCAGGAAATTTTTCCAGTGCCCATGTGTTCCAGATGCTTCCTAGTTTTTCTTCTATTAGTTTGAGGGTATCTGGTTTGATGTGGAGATCCTTGATCCACTTGGACTTCAGTTTTGTACAGGGTGATAAGCATGGATCGATCTGCATTCTTCTACATGTTACCCTCCAGTTGAACCAGCACCATTTGCTGAAAATGCTATCGTTTTTCCGTTTGATGGTTTTGGCTCCTTAGTCAAAAATCAAGTGCCCATGGATGTGTGGGTTCATTTCTGAGTCTTCAATTCTGTTCCATTGGTCTATCTGTCTGTCTCTGTACCAATACCATGCAGTTTTTACCACTATTGCTCTGTAATACTGCTTGAGTTCAGGGTTAGTGATTCCCCCTGAAGTCCTTTTATTGTTGAGGATAGTTTTAGCTATCCTGGGTTTTTTGTTATTCCAGATGAATTTGAAAACTGTTCTGTCTAACTCTTTGAAGAATTGGATTGGTATTTTGATGGGGATTGCATTGAATCTGTAGATCGCTTTTGGTAAAATGGCCATTTTTACTATATTAATCCTGTCAATCCATGAGCATGGGAGATCTTTCCATCTTCTGAGGTCTTCTTCAATTTCTTTCTTCAGAGTCTTGAAGCTCTTATTGTACAGATCTTTTACTTGCTTGGTTAAAGTCACACCAAGGTACTTTATATTATTTGGATCTATTATTTAGGGTGTCGTTTCCCTAATTTCTTTCTCAGCTTGTTTCTCTTTTGTGTAGAGGAAGGCTACTGATTTATTTGAGTTAATTTTATACCCAGCCACTTTGCTGAAGTTGTTTATCAGCTTTAGTATTTCTCTGGTGGAACTTTTGGGATCACTTAAATATACTATCATATCATCTGCAAATAGTGATATTTTGACTTCTTCTTTTCTGATCTGTATCCCCTTGACCTCCTTTTGTTGTCTGATTGCTCTTGCTAGAACTTCAAGAACTATATTGTATAAGTAGGGAGAGAGTGGGCAGCCTTGTCTAGTCCCTGATTTTAGTGGGATTGCTTCAAGTTTCTCTCCATTTAGTTTAATGTTAGCAACTGGTTTGCTGTATATGGCTTTTACTATGTTTAGGTATGGGCCTTGGATTCCTATTCTTTCCAGGACTTTTATCATGAAGGGGTATTGAATTTTGTCAAATGCTTTCTCAGCATCTAATGAAATGATCCTGTGGTTTTGTTCTTTCAGTTTGTTTATATAATGGATCACGTTGATGGTTTTCCATATATTAAACCATCCCTGCATGCCTGGGATGAAGCCTACTTGATCATGGTGGATGATTGTTTTAATGTGCTCTTGGATTCGGTTTGCCAGAATTTTATTGAGTATTTTTGCATCGATATTCATAAGGGAAATTGGTCTGAAGTCCCTAGCCTACATTTTTTGATGCAACTCCTACATTTTAACTTAGTTACCAACATACCTCTAGAAAAAGAAGTAAATGGGATTATACGCTGTCATATTAGTTTGACGTCAGATGGTGATTTGTGTGTTTTGGTATCCACACAATGCCTACTGAGCATTAAATGCTAAGTAAATAATGGAGTGGAATTGAACTGTTTAAAAAAATTATACCATGAGAGCTTTTTGTCCAACTAATGTGCAAAATGCTTTCCAAAAGAATAGAGAGAATTTCTCTCCCAGGTTGGAGAGACTTTTATATGACTACTGCTCTACAGTCCATAAATGAATATAGAAATTATATCAATAATCGCAGGGGAAAATAAGACATTTCTGCTTTCATTGTTGGGGCAGAAGACATTCGAGTACCAATATGTGTTGATTCTGTCCCTATAGTCTACAATTCTCTTTATATTTATTTTTTTCTTACTTTGGAACTTAGTATTGGTCTCTGTGTGTGTGATTGTGTATGCATGTGCATGTGCATGTGTGTATGCATGTGTGTGTTTCTGTGAGAAAGAGAAATGGGGAGAGGAGGAAGGGAAAAGGAGAGGGAGAGAATTAGTGGAAAACATTTATATTTAGTTTAGCCATCTTGCAGTCCTCATTTTCATTCTTTTTAAAATTTTAATAATACTTTTATTTAATATTTGAAAGTTTCATGTTTTAATACAAAACACCTTGTAAGGGGGAGAGGAAAGTTTTATAAATCTCAGGTCATTCATCACAGAGAGCAGTCAGAGTAGGAAAGTAAAGGCAGAAAATGGAGCAGAAGTCATAGACGGATACTATTCATGAGCTTGTTTGCCATAGCTTGCTCAGCCTGCTCTCCTTATTTTTAATTTTTTAATTCTTTAAACATTTTTACAGTCCAGTCTTCATCCCCCCTCCCAGTCTGCCTCTTGTCCACTCCCCATCCCATACCTCCTCCCTCTGTCTCCAAGAGAATGTCTTCACCCTCCACCCCCAGCTCAACAGACCTCCCCATTCCCTGGGTCCTTAAATCTCTCAAGAGTTAGGTAAATCTTCTCTCACTAAGGCCATACCAGGCAGTCCTCTGCTCTGTATGCGCAGGGGACTCATATCAGGCGGTATATGGCTGAGTGTCTGAGAGATCTCGAGGGTGTCAGTTGAGAGTGCTGGTTTCCCCATGGGGCCACTTTCCTCCTCAGCTTCTTCCAGCTTTTCCCCAATTCAACCACAGAGTTCTCTGGCTTCTATCCATTGGTTGGGTGCTAGTATCTGTATCGACTCCTTCAACTGCTTGCTGAGCCTCACAGAGGTCAGCCATACTAGGCTACTGTCTGCAAGCACACCACAGCATCAATAACTGTGCCAGGCCCCTGGGCCTCCCCTTGAGCTAAATCCCAATTTGGGCCTGTCACTGAACCTCCTTTCCCTTATGCTCTTCTTCGATTTTGTCCCTGCACCTTTCTCAGACAGGAACAATTCTGGGTCAGAGCTTTTGATTGTGGGATGACAAACCCATTCCTCCACTTGATGTTCTGTCCCTTCACTGGACTCTACAAGTTCCCACTCTCTACTGTAGAATACTTTCCCAAGGTTGCTTCCTTTGAGTCCTGAGAATTTCTCACATCTCAAGTCTCCAGTACATTCTAGAGGGTCTCCTCACCTCCTGAGGTTGCTGGTTTGCATTCTTTCCTTTGGCCCTAAGGGCTTCAGTCATCTCCCCCCTCCACCAGCCAATACCTGATCATGTTTCCCACTTCACCTCCTTGTCTCCTCTCCTGTGCAAGTGACATTCTCCTTCTGCTCCCCATGACTGCTTTCTTTACCCTCCCAAGTGGGATTGAGGCAGTCTCATTTGGGCCTTTTGGCTTGTTAACTTTCTTGAGTTCTGGAGATTATATATTTTTTAGGCTAGCTGTTGGTGAATATATACCATGCATGTCCTTTTGGGTCTGAGTTACCTCACTCAGGATATTTTCTAGTTCCATTCATTTGCCTGAAAAACTCATGGTATCCTCATTCTTAATAGTATTCCATTGTGTAAATGAACCATATTTCCTGTATCTATTCTTCAATTGTGTGACATCTGGTTTGTTTCTAGCTTCTAGAATCAAAAATAAGACCACTATGAACATCGTGGAACATGTGCCCCTGTGGCATAGTAGGGCAACTTTTAGGTATATGCCCAGGAGTGGGATAGCTGTGTCTTTAGGTAGATCTATTTCCAATTTTCTAAGGGACCTCCAAATTGATTTCCACAGTGGTTTTACCAGTTAGCAATCCCACCAGCAATGGAGAAGTGTTCCCCTTTCTCCATATCCCTGCTAGCATCTGCTGTCCCCTGATATTTTGTTCTTAGCTATTCTGATTTAATTGATGTGGAATCTCAAGGTGGTTTCAATTCTATTCTGTTAATCTCCCTGACTGTCTCTGTTCCAATACTATGTGATTTGTTTTTTTTTTATCACTATTGCTCTAAAGTACAGCTTGACGTCAGAGATGGTGAGTCCCCCAGAAGTTCTTTTATTGTTGAGGATAGTTTTCACTATCCTAGTGTTTTTGTTATTCCAAATGGATTTGCAATATGCTTTTTCTAACTCTACGAAGAATTGAGTTGGAATTTTGATGGGGATTGCATTGAATCTGTTTTGGGCAAAATAGCTATTTATATAGATCTTTCACTTGCTTGGTTAGACTCATACCAAGATTTTTTTTTTTGGTTCTTTTTTTTTCTGAGCTGGGGACCGAACCCAGGGCCTTGCGCTTCCTAGGCAAGCGCTCTACCACTGAGCTAAATCCCCAACCCGATATTTATTATTATATATTGTGGTGAGATTGACATTTTTACTCTGTTAAATGCTGATCCATGAGTATGGGAGATATGTCCCTCTTCTGAGGTCTTCTTTGATTTCTTTCTACAGAGACTTGAAGTTCTGGTCATACAGATCTTTCACTTGCTTGGTGAGAGTCACACCAAGATATTTTCTATTATTTGTGACTATTGTACAGGGTACCATTTCCCTACTTCTTTCTCAACCCTTTTATCCTTTGAGTAGAGGAAGGCTACTGATTTGTTTGAGTTAATTTCCGTCACTTTGCTATAGGAGTTCTCTCATAAATTTTTGTGATCACTTACATATTCTATTATATAATCCACAAATAGTGATATCTTGACAATCTCCTTTCTAATTTGTATCCCTTTGATTTCCTCTTGTTGCCTAATTGCACTAGCTAGAGTGTCAAATACTATATTGAATAAATAGGAGGAAACTGAGCAGCCTTGTCTTGTCCCTGATTTTAGAGGAATTGCTTCAAGTTTCACTCTATTTAGTTTGATGTTGGCTATTTGTTCTCTGTATATTCCTTTTATTATGTTTTGATGCTGGATGCTGTTGTATGTCAACTTGACACATACTACAGTTATCACAGAGAAAGGAGCCTCTCTTGAGGAAAATGCCTCCATAAGATCCAACTACAAGACATTTTCTCAACTTGTGACTAAAGGTGGGAGGGCACATTGTGGATGGTACCATCCCTGGTCTGGTAGTCTTGGGTTCTATAAAAAGAAAGCTGAGTGAGCCAGGCAAAGGAAGCCAGTAAGTAGCATCTGCCCACGGTCTCTGCACCAGCTCTTGCTTCCTGACCCACTTGAGTGCCAGTCCTGACTTCCTTTGCTGATGAACAGCAATATGGAATCATAAGCTCAATAAACACTTTCCTCCCCAACTTGCTTCTTGTTCATGAGGTTTGGTGCGGGAATAATAGCCCTGACTAAAAAAGGTATGGACCTTGAATTTCAATACTTTTATCATGAAGTGGTGTTGTATTTTTTTCAAAGTCTTTTTCAGCATCTAATGAGATAGTCAGATATTTTCCCTTGAGTTTGTTTGTATAGTGGATTGCATTGATCAATTTCCATATATTTAAACATTTCTGCATCCATAGGATGAAAGGTACTTGATCATGGTGAATGATCATTTTGATGTGTTCTTGGATTCAGTTTGGAAGAAATTTATTGAGTATTTTGAGTCAATATTCATGAGAGATATTGGCCTGAAGTCTGAAGTTCTGTTTCTTTGTTGGTTCTTTATGTAGTTTATATAAGTGTAACAGTGGCTTCATAGAATGTGTTGGGTAATGTTCCTTCTGCTTCTATGCTGTGAAATAGTTTGAGAAGTATTGGTATTAGGTCTTATTTGAAGGTTTGATAGAATTCTGCACTAAAATCATCTGATCGTGGGCTTTTCAGTTGGAAGACTCTTAATGACTGCTTCTATATTATTAGGGGATTGGGGACAGTTTATATAATGTGTCTGACCGTGGTATAAATTTGGTACCTGGTATCTGTCTAGACAATCATCCATTTTATCTGGATTTTCCAGTTTTGTTGAGTATAGCCTTTTGTAGAAGGACCTGATGGTTTTTTTTAAATTTCTTCAGGTTCCTTTGTAATGTCTCCCCTTTGAGTTCTGATTTTGTTAATTTGGATACTGTCTCTGTGTCCTCTGATTAGTCTTGTTAAGGCTTGATCTCTGTTGTTGATTTTCTCAAAGAACCAGCTCCTGGTTTTGTTGATTCTTTGTGTAGTTCTTTTTGTTTCTACTTGGTTGATTTCAGCCCTGAGTTTGATTATTTCCTGCTGTCTACTCCTCTTGGGTGTATTTGCTTCTTTTTGTTCTAGAGCTTTTAGGTGTGCTGTCAAGCTGCTGGTGTATGGTCTCTCCAGTTTCCTTTTGGAGGCACTAAGAGCTATGAGTTTTCCCTTAAGCACTGTTCTTGGGTGTATTTGCTGCTTTTTGTTCTAGATCTTTCTGGTGTCTGTTAATCTACTAGTGTAGGATCTTTCCAACTTATTTATGGATGGACTCAGAGCTATCAGTTTTCTTCTTAGCACTGGTTTCATTGGGTCACACAAGTTGGGTATGTTCTGCTGAATGTCAGAGTGGGGGATGCAGTAAGAGGAGGCAGATGGGGGGAACACCCTTTTGGGGAGGAAGATGGGATAGGCAGCTTATGGACAGGAAACTGGGAAAGGGAATAACATTTGAAATGAAAATAAAGAAATATATCCAATTAAAAACAAAAGAGAAGTTTTTAATTTTTTTCTGTATTTCTTACCTGACCAAGTTTTCACTGAGTAGAGAGTTGTTCAGCTTTCATGTGTACATGGGCTTTCTGCTGTTTTGTTGTTAAGAAGATCAGTCTTTATCCATGTTGATCTGATAGGAAGTATCAGATTATTTCAATCTTCTTGTACTAGTTGAGGCTTTATTTGTGTCTGATTATATGGTCAATTTTGGAGAAAGTACCATGAGGTGCTGGAATGAATTTATATTCTTTTGTTTTAGTGTGAGATGTTTTGTAGATATCTGTAAAGTCCAATTGTTTCACTACTTCTGTTAGCTTTACTGTGTCTCTTTACTTTCTGTTTCCATGATCTGTTCATTATTGAGGTTGGGGTGTTGATGTCTCCCACTACTATTATGTGATGTTCAATGTGTGTTGAGCTTTATAAACGTTTCTTTTAAAACGTGGGTGCCCTTGCACTTGGGACATATATGTTCAAGTATAGAGTTCATCTTGTTGGATTTTCCATTTGGTGAATATGTAGTATCTTCCCCATCTTTTTTTTTGATAACTTTAAGTAGAAAGCATGTTTTATTGAATACTAGAATTGCTACTCCAGCTGGTTTCTTGGAACTATTTGCTTGGAAAAAAATTTCCAGCCTTTTTTCTTTAAGATAGTATTTGTCTCTGTCACTGAAGTACACTTCTTGTATGCAGCAAAATCCTGGGTCCTGATAACATATCGAGTCTGTTAGCCTCTGTCTTTTTATTGGGGAATTAAGTTCATTGATGTTGAGAGATATTAATGACCAGTGATTACTGCTTCCCTTTACTTTTGCTATTAGAAGTGAGCTTATATTTGTGCTGTTCTCTTCTTTTTGATTGTTGTGAGAAGATTAATTTCTTGCTTTTTTCTTGGGTGTAGTTTCTTTCCTTGTATTGGACTTTTCTTTCTATTATCTTCTGTAGGGCTAGATTAGTAGAACAAGATTGTGTAAATGTGATTTTGTAATGGAATATCTTGGTTTCCCCATATATGGTGCTTGAGAGTTTTGCTGGTTATAGTAACCTTGTCTGGCATTTTGTTCTCTTATGGTCTGTATGACATTTATACAATATCTTCTGGCTTTTAGAGCAACAAGGGTGCGATGAACATAGTGGGGCATGTATCCTTATTATATTTTGGAGCATCTTTTGGGTATATGCCCAGGAGTGGTATAGCTGGATCTTCAGCTAGCACTATGTCCAATTTTCTGAGGAACCTCCAGACTGATTTCCAGAGTGGTTATATCACCTTGCAATCCCACAAACAATGAAGAAGTGTTCCTTTTTCTCCACATCCTCACCAGCATTTGTTGTCACCTGAGTTTTCATTCATTTTGTTTTATTCTTATTTGCTTATCTTTTTATTTAACCTTTCTTTTAAGAGAGAAAGACAGACAGAGAAAGAGACACAGAAAGAAAGAAGGAAAGAAAGAAAGAAGAAAGAAAGAATGAGAAAGAGAGAGGCAGAGAGGGAGAGAGGAAGAGAGGGAAAAAGGAAGAAAAGAGTAGAAAAAGAGACCTAAAGACAGGCAGAGAAAGTATGGAGTTGGAAGGGTGGTGAAGTGGGGAGGACCTGAGGGTAGATAAAGGATCAGTAACCAAAATCATGTATATTTTACAAAAGTAACAATATTTTCAATAAAAGTAAAATAAAAGAGATAAGTTAAAGTATAAGAGAATTGGTCCTAAAAAAAAAGAAAAGAAAAAAGAAAAAAAAGAGAATTGGTCCTAAGTACTAAGAAATGTAACTGTAACTTTTGAAGTTGATGAAAATTATGACATGGGAGGAGTCAGTCACAGATTTCTGAGTTTAAGGATTACATCATGAGACTCTGTCTCAGAGAAAGAGGGAATGAGAGGACAGGCTGTGTAACAGTTGCCTCTCCTCTCATCAAAGGCTTTAGAATGGGTTATGTGTAGAGATGTCCAGAGTGAAATTGAAAGAAAAATGTTTTTAAGAAATGAGTTTTTCTGTATAACAAAATTTGGTTTCCTTTGTTGTTATTTACCCATACATTCTGGGTAATCAGGGAGTGACATATTTTTAAAGTCCAAGTCTTGGAACTCTTTCACATCAGTATCAAGGGAGAGATGTTCTTAAAAAGTTACTGGCTTTTTTTTCCTTTGTTTTTTTTTTCTTTCTTTTTTTTTAAAGAAAAGAAGAAAACCAGTATTTTGGCTGACAAAATTTTAACATATTCTTTGAATAATTATCAGATGAAGAAGCATGCTAATTGTTACATAAGAGGAAAATACCACTAGAGACTGCAAACTCCTTGAAAAGTAGTTGTGTTTGTGTGAAAATAACTGAAAATGAGATAATGATCCTCAGTGACTTGAATTCACAGTTGAATCCACAGTCTCATCAGGGCTGTACTCAATAACAATGATACCAGGAGACAGTTGAGTAGCTACAAAAGCAAAGTGACCTTGATCTTGTTACTGTGCAATGAATACTAGTTCAAAAAGGTAAGTTTTGAGTTTTATGGGCAAATCTGGTATACTATCTGGCCTTTGTCTTTGCAGAATACTTTATCCTTTGAAGAGGTATTAAAATTTATAAACTTTAGGGGCATACAAGTCAAGAGGGAAAAGTCAATAATCTAGACCAAAAACTAGCTGAATTAATTTGTATTTCCACATTCAAATACCTATAAATGTCCAGGTAACCTCCATTGTTAAAAGGTTATTATTTGGGCTGGGGATTTAGCTCAGTGGTAGAGCGCTTACCTTGGGCGCCAAGGCTCTGGGTTCGGTCCCCAGCTCAAAAAAAAAAAAAAAAAAAAAAAAAGGTTATTATTTATCTATTCACTGATGAATCCAGAAGCCAGTACTCCTCAGGCAAAGCCCCTATTTTTGAAGTGCTTTGAAGGCATACTGTTGGTATTGTCTGATGGAAATACATACTTTGCTTACTGACTCAATGTTCTAGTGTCACAACCACCAGATATTTTAGATGAAGAGAAGGTATAATGTTAAAAATCCTGAGATAAAAGTGCCTGCATGGTATGAGCCTGGGTAAACTTAAATTTTTAGGTTGAATAATTACTCACAATGGTTCTTTGTAGACAACCATGTGATTTTATTCCATCATGCTCCAGTTAGAAAAAAACCTGATTTCTTTCTAGTTTTCCAAGTTCTAATAAGAAAATTTGTCTCAGTGTAGCCATGCTTCACTAACAGACAATATGAACTATGTATTAAGATACCTGAATTTTGTGTATTAAGCAAAACCATCCTACTACATATGTCTCAAATTTGTATGTGTTCTTAATTTCATTCTGACTCTTTCATAAATAATAGTTACTTAAAAGTTAGATCAAGTTTAGCCTGTCTACAGTTTATATCATCATTGTCAAATTCTTATGTAGTCTTAAGCCATTTATTAGTTATCAAACTAAATATTCTCAATGAAATAGAAATTGTAAATGTAATTACAAATCAAAAACCTCTATGTTAAATTCTATGTTGTGTCCTTGTGCTTAGTGAACTATCAGTTAAAATTAGTCACGATTATATAATTCTGGTATTTTGTATTTTAATTGCTCGTGGTATTTATAATTTTGCTGTTTATATAAGTCTGAAGTTTTTAAAACTTTAGAAAAAACCATATAGGCATATTTAAAAAATATGCCTAAATTAAAAATTAAATTAAAAAAATAAGAGATACATTATATGAAGGAAGGTTTCTAGTATTTGTGTTTATAATCATATAAGCAGGCTTCATATTGGCTCACAGAGACTGAAGCAGTAAACACCAGGACCTGCATGTGTCTGCAACATGGCCTCTGTGAACCTACAGATGTTAGCTTAGTGTTTTTGTTGGACTGGTAGTAGTAAAAGCATGTGTGTCTGTGACTTTATTCCATTCTTTGAGATTCTTTTCTTCCTCCTGCCTTGTCCAGCGTCATTATGAAATCTTTTGTCTTCTCTTACAGTAAGTTATTTTTTCATGTGTGGTTGTTCCTTGGAAGCCTGCAACTTTTTCAAGGAAAACAGAAAGGGAGTTGATCTGGGGGAAAAGGAAGGTGTCCCTGTGTGAGGGGCAATCTAGGAGGTACAAAGGAAGCAAAAATGGTGGTCAGAATGTATTGTATGAAAAAAGAAATTCATTTTCAATAAAATTACAATGAAGAAAGTCAAAAAACATATAAAAATAAATAAAATTATATTAACACATAAATTACACATAAATGTATGCATACCAAGAGACTTAAATAAAACTTTGTCTGATTTAACTGTTACATTCTCTTTAAATGATATATTTATTTGTGATATCTTCTTGTTTGTGTGAATGAAAATGATGCTACATAAATGAAAATGCCTTTCCATAATGTCTCCATCATAGCCTTAATCTAGCAGCAGCTACACTGTCCCATGGCTTTCCAAGAGGATGGGAACCACACAACAGTGACAGAGTTCATTTTATTGGGCTTAACAGATGACCCAGTCCTTAGAATTGTCCTCTTCACCATCATCCTCTGCATCTACCTGGTGACTGTGTCTGGGAACCTCAGCACCATCCTTCTCATCAGAGTCTCGTCTCAGCTCCATCACCCCATGTACTTTTTTCTCAGTCACTTGGGTTCTGCTGATATAGGCTACTCATCTTCTGTCACACCTAATATGCTTGTTAACTTCCTGGTGGAGAAAAATACCATTACCACCCTAGGGTGTGGCATCCAGCTTGGTTCAGGTGCTTTCTTTGGGACAGTTGAGTGCTTTGTTCTAGCTGCCATGGCTTATGATCGCTTTGTGGCAATCTGTAGTCCACTGCTTTATTCAACCAAAATGTCAACACAAGTCTGTGTCCAGTTGCTTGTAGTAGCATACATAAGTGGTTTTCTGAATGCTTCCTCCTTCACCCTTTCATTTTTTTCTTTCTTCTTTTGTGGACCAAATAGAATCAATCATTTTTTTTTGTGATTTTACTCCTTTAGTTGAGCTCTCCTGTTCTGAGGACAGTGTCTTTATTGTTCTTGTCACAATTTCTAGTGGTACTGTCATTGTGATCACAGTGCTTATCATAGCTGTCTCCTATATCTATATCCTCATCACCATTCTGAAGATGCGCTCCACTGGGAGCCGCCACAAGGCCTTCTCCACCTGCACCTCCCACCTCACAGCAGTCACTCTGTTCTATGGTACTGTCACGCTCATCTACCTGATGCCCAAGTCTAGCTACTCTACAGACCAGAACAAGGTGGTGTCTGTGTTCTATATAGTGGTGATCCCCATGTTGAATCCACTCATCTATAGCCTCAGAAATAATGAAATTAAAGATGCTCTTAAGAGACATATAGGCAGGAAAACATGTTCATAGAGAAATCTGTTGTGGGAAATATGCTATGGGATTGCTATAGCCAAAAAGTCTCTAAGATATAATAATATTAAAAGGAGTGTGAGTGTCTGTGATTTAAGAAGTCTTCTGATGTTATTAGTGAATGAGAATTGTGATATATATCAGAATACAATTTTCAAATTAGCAAAGACATAACAGGGACATACTAAGTTACTTTAAATAAATAAAATGAAGTTCTAATTAAGAGTGTAAATTGAAACTTGTAAAATATTATCTGCTGAAAAGTTTGGATTTATTTTCATATTTAAAAAATTCATCATCAACTCAAGTAAGGATTGCTTCTTCTCCCAATGTTTTATGTGTTTGGTAAATATGGGTGCCCTAGTGCTGTTTTGAGGGTTAGTATCAGAGAGGCTAAACCTAGAGGGCAATTTTTACTGCATTAGAGACATGCCATAAAGGAGTTTTTGCACCCAGAATAATCTTTGTCTTTTCTCTTTATTGATCATAGATAGAGGGGTTTTGCTTTACCATACATTTCTTTTTTTATTGGATTATTTTTTTTAATTTACATTGCCCTTTACTGGTGTCTCCTCTGTAAACTCCCTATCCTATCCTCATTCTGCCTGTTTCTATGAAGGTGCTCCCAAACAAACCCACCCACTCTCACCTCCCCACCCACCCACTTGCTCCTGCCTCCCTGATCTGGCATTTCTCTATACTGAGGCATCTAACCTTCAGAGGACCAAGGGCCTCTCCTCACATTGAGGCCAGATAAGGCCATCCTCTGCTACATACATAGATGGATCCTTGGGTCTTTCCATGTATACTTTTTGGTTGGTGGTTTAGTCCCTAGGAGCTTTGGAGCATGTGGTTGGTTGATATTGTTTTTCTTCCTATGGGTTGCAAACCCCTTAAGCTCTTGCAGTCCTTTCTCTAACTCCTCCATTAGGGACCCCATGCTCAGTCCAATGTTTGGCTGCAAGCATCTGCCTCTGCATTTGTCAGACTCTGGCAGAGCCTCCCAGGAGACAGCTATATCAGGCTCCTGTCAGCAAGCACTTCTTGGCATCGACAATAGTGTCTGGTTTTGGTGGCCGTATATGTGATGGATCCCCAGGTGGATCCCTGGGCTATCATGACTGACCTCTGAAAGACCCAACAAGCAGCTGAGTCAGATGCAGATACTTACACCAGTCCAAGGGACAGAAGCTGCTGCCCCCTGCACTTAAATTATGGAAATCTCGAAGAAGCTGAGGAGGAGGGTAGCTCTGTAGGAGGACCAGCAGTCTCAACTAACATGTACCCCTGAGATTTCTCAGATACTGGACCACCAACCAGGCAGCATATATCAGCTGATATGAGGCCCCCAACACATATACAGCAGATGAATGCCCTGTCTGTGTTTAGTCAGAGAAGATGCACCTAACCCTCAAGAGACTTGGAAGCCCCAGGGAGTTGGGAGCTCTAGTAGGGCTGGGGGTAGAGGGTAAGGGATGGGGACATCCTCATGGAGACAGGGGGTGGGATTATGGGATGGACTGGGGGATAAATTAAAAAAGAGAAGACTATGAACCACAGGCAGAATGAATTCAGTTTTCTCTGTATATTTACTCTGTACAGTACGCTGTATACTATATGTTAAGACTGACAATAAAATGAAGAGCATGTGTTCATTTGGGTGACGTATCAGGTCAGCGTTTTGCTACCAACAAGAGACCTTGTTTATGACATGGGCCATCTAGAATATCAGCTGCCTGAATACATTAGACCAATTTTTATAGCAAGAAATAAGATATTGGAAGATTTAATAAGAACTCATACTAAAATTATAAATGGGAAGACTGATGAGAAACATATTAAATATTTTAAACACTTGGTATTAAAACAATGCTTTACTATCAGTACATTGTACTATCAGTGTAATCACCAGCTGCTATGTGATTACTATTTACCATAATGTTAGGATGTGCTTATTCGTACACTTATCAAATCCTTTCCTAACAGAAAGATGTTTTCTAGCTGTCGCACATTGGAAGGAAATAATGTGATTGCCCACAGAGACCAAGGATGAATATTCAACCTCAAATATTAATTTTATCCATGTTCACCCAGCTAGAAGCAGGCTGACTCTCATATCTTGAGAATTACAGCCCTATATTCTGTTGTTCCATGGAACCCAGAGCCTGTGATGTTAAAGGATTTCATCAGTAAACAAAGTCTACAAGATATTTGTCATGGAATCATAAACCTATGTTGAGAGATCCCCTTAAAGTTAAAAACCTTGGGAATGGAAAAAGCTTCAGTTTCTCAGGGAAGGAGATTGGGCACCTCAGAGGGAGCGATGGACAATGGACTGTCCATAGCATTAATGGCTCTCAATGGAAGGATAAGCTCGGAGCTCGGTCAGTCCCTGGAATTTCTCACCAAATATAGTGAAACTAATATAACAGTCAATCAGAAGTCGACTACTGTAACATTCTCTGAACCAACCAGTGATTTCAGATTACCTAACCCTAGCTAAAATCCTCCTAGTTCTCTAAAAAAAAAAAGACCTGTGCAACTTTGTCCGGTTCTTTATTTTGATGAATGGTTGACTTCATTCTGGTAATTTCTGCACAATAAATGCTCTTTGTGTCTGCATACTATTTGATTCTGGGGTCTTCTTTCAGTGACTCTTGGATCCTAATATTTGGGGGCTCATCCAGTGGGATTACTGAGGACCCCCAACGTGATAATAGAGCATTTTAGGGGTGCAATTGGATCTACAACTATAAGCGAGTTGAGGCCCTCCTCTGTGCTTTTGTCTCTTATCCTGTCTTGCTTGGGAAGTCTGCTCTGTTCAATATAGGGTGGACTTTTCATTTCTCCTTCTCCGTTTCTTTGACTGACACAACCTGGAGCCTACCAGACCCAGGACAGTTGTGCTATAGACTTCCTCCTGGCTGATTCATTCCAGAGACACTTCTGAACTCTCTGTGGTAGAGATGAAAAGCTCCCATTTGTATGATTTGACCCAGACTTTGGTAGAGGCTGACAGGTTGTAGTAGCCATGTTCGAGGACAAGAGAAATCACTGTCTCCTGATCCTTCTCAGTGGCAGTGGGAGGCAAAGAACTCTGACCAAACCCATGGTTTGGTGGAGGCTAGTTTTAGACTGGACTGCTTGCATAGGAGAGGCTGCCATCAGCTTCATTTGGTTTCCCTTTCAAACTCCTATAGGCTTATTGCATCTTTTTGTGCTTGCGGATTATTTGTTCTCACTTATTACCTTGAGAGACACCATGGGGCAGTCATCCAGCTCCATTCCACTGGACCTAGTCCAATTACACTTCAAGGAGTTAAGAGGCTTGGCAGAGAATCGAAGCATAACTCTACCTAGTTGGGTAAACTATCTTTTGTAGGAACAAATGGCCAGCGGATCAATCAACTCTCTTTTTAATTTTAACTCCTGCACAGTAGAACATCTAGGTGCTTTTGGTGGGACATCTTGGTCTGGAGAAAAACGGTTAAAACTTCATTTCACGACTGATCGCCCCTTTAACTTAGTTTTAACTCATTTTAAGGATTTTTAGAAGGAAAAAATGAAGATGAATTGGAACAACAAAAACTGATAAAGTGGAGCTGCCTTGGAGCCCTGCCGTCTGTCTGGATCAAGAGGCTCTGTGTAGGCTGCTCTTAAAAGGTCCATCAGCTTCTCAGATGTTTTAGTAAGAAAGCAGGATGGCCAATTTTACTATAAAACATCCATGCCTATGAGAATTAGATCCAACGGGTAGCAAGGAGCCCCTCCCTTAATATTATAGCTAAAAAAAATTTAAAAAATAAAAAAATGTTATTTCTGATCAGTCAAGTATATTAGGTTACTGTGTTTTGTATGTCTTCATTATAAAATATTGATTTATAATTCATGATATATGATTAATAATCTATAATATCATTAATAAAAAGTTGATATAAAAAACTCAGGATTAAAATTATCCTGAACCAGTGCATATGGTACGAGCTAACCAGGGTCTCTGGAGATACGTTTGAGTTGGGATAAAATGTTATGCAATTCCTGTCCTAAAAATCAGACTTGTAAAAGATAGGATTATAAATTGTTCTCTGATGAGGTTTTGAAGATACACTTTCATGCATTCATATGTGGGAGCTTTTCTTAATAGCAGTCAAGTTTTATAGCATTAAGGTAAAGCACTTGGTATTGATTTCATAAGTGCTGAATTGTTTAAACTGTTAATAATTGAGTTTGTCATATATATATATATATATATATATATATGTGTGTGTGTGTGTGTGTGTGTAAACACTTTAAAATTTATTAGATAATTGAAATGTCTTTGTTGGTGTATAATGGTTACTAGAAAAAAGTAACTAAAAAAATTAACCGATGGTTACAAAATAATCATGACTTTAAAAGTTTTGTTGAACAACATCAATCAGGTTGAAACCTTATGGGGGAGGGGAGAGAATTATGATAAGAAAGGCTCAGGCAATCTCTATTATTATGGATATAGATACAATGATAAAAATAATAAATATGATAACAGAAGGGTTTTGTTTAAAAATACATCTGTTAATAATGCAATATAATGTCAATGAGATATATATTTCTGATGTTTTCTATCTATAATGAATTGAAGGTTTAAAACACTAAAAAGAAAACAAAAATGGCTCTTGAAATCAATACCCTTCGCATTCAGTTTGACTGAGCTCTGGCAAGCCTCCAGCAGCCCCCTCCTTTCAGCCCAAGGAACAAATAACAGCCAAGGACCTTGGCAGTATTTTTCCCCAACTTGTAAACCTTTTCTTTCCTGACACTGGCTTTGGCTTAAACTTAATTATACAGGAAACTGTTGTGTTTTCTGAAAGTGCCTCATGATTTACTACATGAATATCACTCTTTCATCTTTAGGTACTGTATTGTGACCAATTATCCCTTTTCACTACTACCCATAAAAATCTTTATATATCCTACCACTGGAGCAATAAAGTAGACCTGTCTCACTGAAACTGTCTCCAGAAGACTGTACATCATACAGTTGTCAGAACC
Organism: Rattus rattus; assembly: GCF_011064425.1. Classification (NCBI taxonomy): domain Eukaryota; kingdom Metazoa; phylum Chordata; class Mammalia; order Rodentia; family Muridae; genus Rattus; species Rattus rattus. Next base: position 106,451,570 of record NC_046155.1, read on the forward strand.
CACCTTGTTACTTCTGGTTGGAGCCCTGGTGGGGCAGTGGTCAAAGACCCCCAAGGAAAAGTGAAACCCACACTTAAGTAGATCTATTCTGATCTGTCTCAGGAACTGTCATATTGATTTCCATGGTGGTTGTGCAAATATGCAGTCCTGTGAGCAATGGAGGAGTATTCCACTTGCTCCATGTCACTGGCAGCATGAGCTATCAGTCATATTACTGATCTTAATCATTCTGACAAGTATAAAGTAGAATCTCAAAGTAGTTTTTATTTGCATTACTCTGATAGCTAAGTCTGTAGGAAATTTCTTTAAGTGTTTATTAGCCATTTGGGATTTCTCTATTGAGATTTCTCTCTTTAGATCTGCACCATGTTTATAAGTTGTGCTGTTTGACTTGTTAATCTCCAGTTTCCTGAGTTCTTTATATATTTTGTATGTTAAGCCTTTATCACATATAACGTTGATAAAAGTCTTTTCCAATTCCATAGACTATATCATTGTCTAGTTGAAGGTGTACTTTGCTTTACAGAAACTTTTAAGTTTTCAGAGGTCCTGTTCATTAATTGTTGATCTTTGTGCAGGAAGCACCAGCATTCTTATTCAATTAGTTGTTTCCTGTATCAATGCAGTCTAGGCTGTCCCCCACTTTCTCTTCTATCAGGTTCAGTGTGTCTGATTTTATATTGAAATATTTGAATTACTTAGATATTTGTATGGTGAAGTGTTGTAAATATGAATCTATTTGTATCCCTCTACATGCGGACATCCAGTATGATCAGCACCATTTGCTGAAGATGCATTTACCCAATATCGCTAACTTCTTCATCAAAAATATGGTGTTCATAAGTGTCTGAATTCATGTCTGGGCCTTCAACTTGATTCCATAAGTTGATATGTGTGTTTATATGCCAATATTATGTACTGCTTGTTTCTATAGCTTGAAGCCCAATTATTTCAAATCTCTTTTGCATTATGTTCTTGAATGTCTGCATATATGACTATGCTTATATATGTATATCTCTGTTTATTCTTTTTATATGGATAAGCCTAGACAACCTTAAAAAGGTTTTCTCCTGTCCTTACTCTCTTCTAATTTATTCTTCACACATCAGCCATAGCCATACAAATCTAAAGAAAATACCTTTTTTTCTCAAAACCTCCAAAGATTTACATTACTTACTATGTCTTAGAAACTACTGAAATGTCATCATGGTAGTACAGATTGTGATCTAGACAGGATCTAGAATCAGCTATGAGGTGACACATTGTTCTTAGAAAGCTTTTTCAATTATAAATATGGAGACCTCCAACTCTTAGCTATCATGCTTAATTGTAACATTCTTTAAAACAAGTGAGAATTGTAGTAAAGAGTTTTGGTACACATTATTTCAAAAAGTAATTATGGGACATTTACAAAGGAAAGGAGAGGAACTGCTTCGGTACCTCAGAACTAATGGGATAAACCAGCAGTGAGTTTCTTGAATTTTATGGTTTCATTTACTAGTGATATTGAAGAGCTTTCAAACCCAGGAAGATACAGATACCAAAGCTGTTAAGAATAAATGGTGAGACTGTAGCTGTAGCCCAACAGAAACTCCTTGGGCCATACTTTACACAAACACAAATGAAGAAGTAGCACCTTCCCACTCATCTATTTCCAGTTACTCTATGGAGTGGGGAGCTGACTCACACTATCCTACTTTATATTTGAGGCCAGAAAATAAACTGGGTAAATGAGCACTGCTATCATTCTGTAGCTGAGTGACATGATAAGTGAATTTTTGTCAACTTGAAACCAGTTATAGTTATCTGGGAAGAGGGCTTAGTATTTAAGAAAGTGCCTCCATTAGACTGGCCTGTGAATACTTCTGTAAACATTTTTGCTTAATGATAAATGGAGGAAGGTCTTTCTCATTGTAGACAGTATCACTTCTGGGCAGATGGTCTTATCTATGTATTATAAAGAAAGCAATTGAGGAAGCCATTGATAGCAAGCCAATAAGCACTGTACATTCATGGTCTCTGCTTCACTTCCTGACTCCAGTTTCCATCTTTGAGTTTCCACCTCAATGACGGACAGTGGCATTGAAGTAAAGATCAGATAAAACCTTTCCACTACAACTTGGTTTTGGTCAGTATTTCACCATAGCAACTGTTGGTACAGAAAGGAAAAACAGCAGTGATATGATGAGCAAGCAGTCAAAGAAAAATTTGTAAGGAATCATCCCAACATAAGTGAAAAATGAAAAAAGAAGTCGAGTGAAAGAGTAGACAGGAGGCATCATACAGTTGATACTATTCTATTGCAAATTAAGAAAAACCAACAAGGGCAAACACTGAGTTGATCATCCATGTCCTTGTAGTTACTGGTTTAGAGAACTTTGTGCAACGTTTGATTCCAGATACACAGAACATGCCATAGACAGATTAAGTTTTTGAAATTAAAGACAGAAGTATACAAGAAAAGAAAAAGGACTTACCAATTAAGGGAGATAAAAATTGCTCTGAAAGATGATTTGATGAAGATAACCATTAAAATGTAATATACTTTCTTCTCAGAACTTCATGACACTTTCTCAAAAGTGGACCATATATTCAGACACAAAAGAAACCTCAACAGATAAAAGAACATTGGATTAATGCCACATATTCTATTAGACCAAAACAGACAAAGACTAGTCTTCAATAGCAACAAAAACAAATCCCACATACATGTGAAAGCTGAAAAAGTATCAACTGAATAATTACTTGGACAGGGAAGAAATAAAGATATTAAAGACTTTTTAGAATTCAAAGAAAATGAAGGTGCAACATACCCAAACTTATGGAACACAATGAAAGCAGTGCTAAGAGGAAAAACCATAGCTCTGAGTGCCTCCATAAAGAAATTGGAAAGGTCATACATTAGAAGCTTAAGAGCACATCTTAAAGTTCTAGAACAAAAAGAAACAAATATACCCAAGAGGAGTAGAAAACAAGAAATAATCAAACTCAGGGCTCAAATCAACCCTGTATAAACAAAAAGAATTATACAAAAAAAAAACCAACAAAACTAGGAGCTGGTTCTTTGAGAAATTAACAAGTTAGATAAAACCTTAACCAGAGTAGCAAGAGGGCACAGAAACATTATCCAAATAAAATCAGAAATTAAAAGGGAGACATAACAACAGAAACTGAGGAAATTAAAAAAAAATCAGACCCTATTACAAAAGTCTATATTCACTATATTCAACAAAACTGGAAAACCTGGATGAAATGGATTATTTCCTAGACAGATACCAGGTATCAAAGTTAAATCAGGATCATATATATCATCTAAACAGCCATGTAACTCCCATCGAAATAGAAACAGTCACTAGAGGTTCCCCAACCAAAAAAAGTCCAGGGCCAGATGGTTTCAATGCAGAATTCTATGAGGCCTTCAAAGTAGTTCTAATACCAATACTCCTCAAACTATTCCATAAAATAGAAACAGATTCTTTCTATGAAGCCATAGTTACATTGATACCTAAACCACAAAGATCCATTATAGAAAGAGAACTACAGACCAATTTTCCTAATAATTATAGATACAGATATACTCAATAAAGTTCTCACAAACTGAATATGCAAACACATCAAAATGGTCATCCTTCATGATCAAATAGGCTTCATCCCAGGAATGCAGGGATGGCTCCATATAGAGATATCCATCAATGTAATCCACTATATAAACAAACTGGAAGAAAAAACCACAAATGATCATCACATTAGATGCTGAAAAGCCTTTTTTAAAATTCAACATCCATTCACATAAATATATGTGAGAGATCTGTAATTCAATGTACATACCTAAATATAATTAAAGCAATATATATCTACCCAATAGCCAATATTAAACTAAATACAAATTCAAAACAATCCCATTAAAATCAGAGACAAAACAAGGGTGCCCGCACTTTATCTACCTAATCAACAGAGTACTTGAACTTCTAGCCAGAACATAGACAACAAAAAGAGATCAAAGGGATCCAACTCAGGAGGGAGGAAGTCAGCATATCACTACATGCAGATGATACAAAGTATACATAAGCAATCACAAAAATTCTACCAGAGAAGTCCTGCAGCTCATAAACAACTTCAGCAAAGAGACTGGTTATAAAATTAACTCTAACAATCCTCTATTCAAGGGATAAACAAGATGAGGAAGAAATTGGGGAAACAGCACCCTTCACAATAGCCACAAATAATATAAAATATTTTAGTATAACTCTAACCAAGCAAGTGAAAAGTCTGTTTGACAAGAACTTCAAATCCCTGAAGAAAGAAATCAAAGAAGACCTCACAAGATAGACAGATCTTCCATGCTCATACATTTGCAGAATTAATATAGTAAAAATGGCCATCTTTCCAAAAGCAATCTACAGATACAATGCAATCAAAATTCCAACTCAATTCTTCATACAGTTAGAAAGGGCAATTCTCAAATTCATATGGAATAGCAAAAAACCTAGAATAACTAAAACTATTCTTAACAATAAAAAGAACTTCTATGGGAATCACCAGGCTTGACCTCAAGCTGTACTATAGAGTAATTGTAAAAATGGCATTGAATTTGTACAGAGGCAGGAAAGTAGATCAATGCATTCGAATTGAAGACCCAGAAATGAAGCCCCAAACCTATGGTGACTTGATCTTTGACAAAGAAGCTAAAGCTATCCAGTGGAAAAAATACAGCATTTTAAACAAATGGTGCTGGTTCAAATGGCAGTCTGCATGTAGAAGAATTTAAATTGACCCATTTTTATCTCCTTGTACAAAGCTCAAGTCTAAGAAGATGAAGGATGCTGGGGTAGGTAGTCCAAATCAAACCCTGGATCTGGGCCTGAGTGGTAGCTGACCTAGACAGTCTGCCACCTCTCTCACACTCACATCACCAGGGCAAGATCTCCAGCACTGCCCCAGGAAAACTCGCCCTACGTTTGCCACCAGGACCAGCTCTATTGTGCTACCCAAGTTCTCAGGAGCCTTTTTGGGACAAGCAAATAACTAGCAGGTGATCTTCCTGAGATGGCCTGCTTCAGATTATTATATAATGTGTAGCAGGTTCACCCTTATGGGGCAAAGCCATAAGGGAATTTATTTCAGGAAAGATCCCTGCTATTAATATGCTTTTCCTGTTATTATTATAACAATCACTAAGTAAGAGCACATCCCTTTGGAGCAGATCTCTGAAGATCCATGAAGATATACTGTCTTGTAGTGATGCTATAGAGACAAATAGATGACTTCTTAGGTCATAATGATGATTCTAAAAGAATTTCTAAAATTATATCAGTGATTATTAAGCTCTTTTATACTGGAACTGCTATTAGGTCCTTCTTTGATAGTCAAAACTGCAATGAGAACTCTGTTACTCTCTAAATTGTCAACAGTTAATTGCTCTCAGATAGTAATTAGATTTTCTTCTACTTAGAACACATTCTAAGAGGTTGTAAAACAATTAGCCAAAGGCCATAAAAAGGGAAGTCATGATATATTATAGGTTCTAGGGAAGAAGATAAAGTATTGACTGGGTTTATCTATACAAAATTTTACTAATAACTTATTTATGGTTTTAAACCTTCAGTGAACCTGTGGAACTGTGACAGGTGATGGATGTTTAGTCAGATAATTACTCCTAATGGATATGCATATAAAACCATTCTCTGTCGTAAATTTATATTTCAATTTATGACTTGAGTTTTATGTGAACCTGTGATGAACTTTTTAACATGTGATCATGTATTCTGAAAGATGTTTAAGTACAGAGGACAAAGAGAAGAGTCAGAACTGAACTGAGGAAAAACAGAACTAACTGAGAAAGGGAATAGGGCTGAGGAGAAGTTTTTTGACAGAACACTTTTTAGACTGGACTGAACTCAAGAAGACCTTAGAAGTATAGGCATAGAATTGTGAGAAAAGGCATTGAGAGTAAGAGCATTATTGTGATATCAGAATAGGAAGAGGGAGCAAGATTTGAAGGAGAATGCAGAGTGGAATAATGTAGAGATTATAGGAAACCCAAAAAAACTAAGAAAGCAAATTCCAGCATGCAGAGGGAAAGGAAAAAGAAGAAGCTGCAGAGAGCAGAAGAAGCAGTCAGGCTTTTTCTTACCATGGGACAGAACAGGTCCTCTCTTAATAACAAGGCAGGGATAGTCTTATTAAAAGGAACAAAGCTTTTTATCTTACAAACTTGGATTTAATTCATTTAGCACTAAAACGGTAGAAGCTTTTTCTTTCTCTGTTCAATAAAGGTTGTAGCTCATTTTTGATACAGAATAAGTGAGTTCTTTCTGTACCAGTGCTTGGTCTATTGCTCCTTATACACATGTAAATTTCGGTGTGTTTGTGTAAGTATGTAATTGTGAGAATGCATGCGAGTTGAACACAACTAGTTTGAATGGAAGTGCATAAAAGCACATTCATGAATCTGTATATGAATATATCTGAGCTTATGCATATTTGCCTAGGTAAAAGTTTTTCCTTCTCTTGGTTCAGTAGAAGTTTATTGCTCAAAACTTCCCCCTAGCCTGACAAGCACGAGGCATCTGGACAAAAGGGAAAATGCTCTAGCAATTAATCTTTTTCTTCATCTCCTGCTGTTTCAGGATGAGGTGCTAAGTGCCAGAAACTGCCTCAAAGGAACACAGAAGGCAGTTCAGCTACAGTAGCATGGTAACTTAGATGTAGATAAGTAACTCAGCTACAGTAGCATAGTAACTCAGACTTAGATAAGTAAACATTTTATTATTATACAGCAACCCTAATATCTTGTAAGACAATTCTATCATACCTGTGTTTCTTGTAAGACCAAGTCTTATCCTCAGCTGATGCTCTTCCCTCTCCACTGCCTCAAGAAGAATCAACAAAAAAGAAGACCCCTGCCAGGACTGTCCCCTGGCACCAAGTGAGGTGTGAGACCAGCTCTCTGGAGTTTATAAAGATAAACTTTAAAATGCAATTAGGAATTATGCTCATCCAGCAAAGGAACAGTAGGAAGTTCTCCTCTAAGATACATAACTTAGTACTTGGTTATGTTTTTAATATCAGGTATAATTTGACTCCTGATGATCAGTCTGTTGGTAGATAGAGAAATAATCCCTCCAAGGACTGAGGCTCCTAATATGTTATCCAAATCAAATTTACCAGCTGAGATTATATATATAGAAGGACCACTAAGTGAACTCGGTAGCTTATTTTTCATATTTATACATTTAAATATAACTTAACAACAAAAATAAAAGAGAAACAGGTTGTCAGTTTGAGAAAAAAGTGGAAGGGCATTGAAGAGGTCAGAGGGAGGAGAGAAAAGAGAGGAAGTGACACGGTCATATTTTATTTGAAAAATACTTGGAAAATGTGAAATAAAATGCAAAATTAATTGCAAATGAGAGCACGGAGTGTAGCTTCTTCCTGCATCTCAATAGTAACTGTCAGGAGAATTGCTTCTCTAGCTCATATGACCTCAAATCAAAGGAACTGTGCTTCAGGGGGAATCAACATGCCTGACCTTGATTTCAATAGCATGATGGTGAAAGTCAGTCATGCTTCTGCAATGGCGTGGTATTTATGGCTCCTGAGTGATGTGTAAATGTAATTTGTCTTCTACATTACTTTCCATGTTGGGTATTCATTCTCTAATGGCTCCATCACCGAAATCTAAATTTCCTAAGAGTTTCATTTTCCTGAACCTATCTGCAGTGATCACCCCATTTCAAGCATACAAAAAATATTCAACACATATTTTTGAAAGAAATGGATGAAAAATGAATTTCTCATAGCCTTTTGTAAGGCAATCTTGGGGACAGTCATTCACACTATACATTCTAGCATTCAATGTGACAAATGAATAAATTTAGAAAAATAGTTTAATTTCAACCTCTACCCACTTTCCTCTGCACAAAGAAGATTGCATGTATGAGTGTGTGTGTGTGTGTGTGTGTAAACCAAGTATTAATCTAAGATAAGATAATATATAGCTTATGAAAATAACCCAATTGATACAGATCCTTGTCTCAAATAGTTATAGTTCTCTGCTAGAACCCCAATACCACATAAACTGAGTGTTAGATGTTTGTCAGATAAATACTTGAGAAAATAGAGAAAACCAGACATTCAGAATCTTTCTTAGCTACCTAGGAATTACAAAATCAACCTGGATTACACAAGACCATCTTTAAAAGAGAGAGATAATTTATACAAATTATTAACTATATATCTTAGCAAAGGAAGCTTTGACTGTTACTGCTGTATGTGTGATTTATGTATGCATGGTTGTGCATGTGTCCACGTGACTTTATGTACCTGCATGTCATGGAACATATAGGAAGGTCAGAATTCAATAAGACTGTCTTTCTTGGTTAGCCAATCTTTTGATACAGGGTCTTTTTTGTGATTCACTGCCTTATACTCCAGGTTAGTAGACACGTAGTTTTCAGTGATGATCCTGTCTATACCTCTCCTATGCCAGCAGGGACAGGAGACATTTTGAATGGAAATCGAGTGATGTTTAGTGGCTAAACACTTTTATTAATGTTACATCAAGGGTACAATGTAGAACTTAGTGAAAGAAAAATTAGCAGTAGAGTTGAGATGACTCCTCAGGAATATCAGTGTGCATTCTATCTGCCTTTATAGCATATAAGCTTTTCCCACATGTCACTTACTTGAGGATATGAATTATAAAATATTAATTGTTACTTGGAAAACATCCATACCTTTCTTGGACTATATTCTAGGTTACAATTATATTTTGCATTCTTGCCTATAAAAATTGTATTTGACTCAAATAATTATTCAACTTTGTATTTTATCTCTCCCTATATTCACCATGCACTTACCTAAAAGAGTATGTTATATCAACCACTAAAACACTAAAAGAAAAATTCACATATGTGAATGAAAAGAGCAAAATAGTTCACTTTTTACCTCATTTAATCTTTTAGTATGAACTAACTTTAATCAAATATCAATTTGAACAATTACCTAAGATAATTAGTTATCCTGTACCTCTCATGATTGGCAAGTACATCATAAAGAGAAAAACAAATGTTGTATGAGATTGACAGACTCCTAAAAATCTAATTGTGTTTTTGTTAAAATGCGCTGCTCAGTACTCACTGGGAATGAGGTAATGATCCCTGATGATTTGAATTCATATCGGCAGAGTCTCAGCAGGGACTTATATTCAGTGAAAAATACAATAAGGACAACTTTGCAGCTATAAAATCATAATAATTTTGGACTTCTTACTTTGAAATGAATTCTTATTTCAAGAGGTAAGATTTTTTTTTACTTTGTTGGTAAAATTATATTTTTTCTTAGAAAATGCAATATATTCCCAAGCATTGTATATAAAGAAGTCAGATGCATGCAATAGAAGAAAAATAAACACACTTTATGGAATCATCATATATCTACACATGCAAATTATTCTGAATGATTGGGTATAAAACTAAGATTTTTTTATTGAAAATAGATATTTTTCTCTCATACAGTATATCCCAGTCACAGTTTTTCTCCTTCCACTCTTCCCAGCTACTCTCCAGATCTCAAAGATTTGTTATTTATCTACTCACTGGTAAGACCCAAATATATGACGACCCTCAAAGGTGTACACATAAAGCATCTAGGTAACAGACACTGTGAAATGCTTATGTCAGTGAATATCATATGGAAAGACCTGCTTTGTTTGTGGAGTGAATTTTCCAGCATCACAGATACCACAGTGACAAATGAAAATGTAAATAGAGAATGCGAGAGATGATAATCAATCTGCTCCATGTTGGGTGAACATTGATAAACCTCTTAACGTCTTAGTTTGGATATCTATTGAGCAGAATCCTCTGATGAAAATCATGTGAATTGATTCCATACCACTCTAGTTTTAAAATACTATGATATTGGGAAAGGATTTGGTGTGGTTTAATAAAAAATGATTATAATGTGATAATAGCATTCATATTTCACATGGCAATGAATTTGATATTTCAAATTACTTTAAAGTAGTGCTGTATTTAGAATTACAATATTTAATGAACTTACAACAGGAAGTTCCATTTGTAAATTTAGTGCAATAATACATATCTATTCTATTTCTTCTCAACTGTGAAAAGAAGACGTATTATCTTTTTAAAAGTTGATGAAGACATGACCTTACTTACAGAAATGATAACTTTATGACCAGTGTCAACAGCAAAGCACATCTCTGTTAGCCATTGGAAAACTGAAATGCTACCCTACTCTCTGTCCTAAATTTGTTTGTGCCTTCAAGTTCATAGCCACCAAACATTTAAAGTGTTATCATTAACAGGAATAGACTGAGTCCAACCTGCCTTATATTCATTTCTAATTCCCTTTTAAAAGATTTGTTACTTTTATATTTTTGTGTGAATCAATGTTGCATGCATGTGCATATATATATATATATATATATATATATATATATATATATATATATATGCATCTCATGCATGCATGTTCCCCATGAACACCAAAAAAGATCATTCGGTCCCCAGAATTGGAACCATAGACTGCTGTGAGAAACTCGGTGAGTACTAGGGATCAGACCCGGATTCTCTGCAAGTACAACATAGATAGATAGATAGATAGATAGATAGATAGATAGATAGATAGATAGATAGATAGATAGATAGAGATAGAGATAAATTATTTTCTTCTATAAAATGGAAATAAAAGAAATTAATGGGTGGAAGACAACAAAACAGTAATACATAAAATTTTCAATCATGTGCTCATATTTTAGAAAGTATTCAGTAAAAGTTAGCAAAGATTTAAGTCTTTTTTAAATAATATACTTTTAGACTTTAATCATTTCTTACATTTATAAAAATATTGTTATCAAGATTCGTATTATTGTGTGTATATATACATATATATCAACATATATCTGTTTATTTGTGTAAATAGAATGGTGCAGAAAACATATATGTGTGATGTCAAAGGACAACATTCAGGAGTTGTCTCCTCCTATCATCTGAGTTCCAGCAATTGAACTCTGGCTGTGAGGTATCAGGCCTGATGGTGAGAAGCTTTATATGGAAAGCAACCTCACCAGGAAAAGTCTAGTAATTTTATATCTACATTTTTAATGACATTTTAATAACATTTTAATTAAGTATGTTTTATTATAAAAATGTAAATAAAGGTTATATATAGTTTATAACATATTTCTGGCATTTCTCCTTAAATTTCAAGGCTGTATTTTGCCCAAAATTATAAATAAAAACCCTAAGCAAACAAACCTTTTGGTTCAATTAGTAAAATAATATATTAGCTTGTAATGTTCTCCATGTCTGTATTAAAAGATATGAAGTGAGATTTACAAATGCCCCCTTGTCTTATATCTATCACAGCCTTGATCTGGCAGCAGCTACAACATCCCATGGCTTTCTGGGAGGATGGAAACCACACTTCAGTGACAAAGTTCATTTTGGTAGGCTTAACAGATGACCCAGTCCTTAGAATTGTCCTCTTCACCATCATCCTGTGCATCTACCTGGTGACTGTGTCTGGAAACCTCAGCACCATCCTTCTCATCAGAGTTTCCTCCCAGCTCCATCACCCCATGTACTTTTTTCTCAGCCACTTGGCTTCTGTTGACATAGGCATTACATCTTCAGTCACACCCAATATGCTTGTCAACTTCTTGGTAGAGAGAAATACCATCTCCTATCTTGGATGTGGCATACAGCTCAGCTTAGGTGATATCTTTGGGTCAGTTGAGTGCTTCCTTTTGGCTGCCATGGCTTATGATCGCTTCATGGCAATCTGCAACCCACTGCTTTATTCCACCAAAATGTCCACACAAGTCTGTGTCCAGTTAGTTGTGGGATCTTATGTAGGAGGTCTTTTTAATGCTTCCTTTGCTATGGCTGCCTTTTTTTCTTTTCCATTCTGTGGCCCAAATAGAGTTGAACATTTTTTCTGTGATTTTGCTCCTTTAGCTGAGCTCTCCTGTTCTGATGTCAGTATCTTTGTAGTTGTTGTTTCATTTTCTGCTGGTTCAGTTACTATGATCACAGTGTTTGTCATAGCTGTCTCCTATTCCTACATCCTCATCACCATCCTAAAAATGCATTCAACTGAGGGTCGACAGAAGGCCTTCTCCACCTGCACCTCCCATCTCACAGCAGTCACTCTGTTCTATGGGACCATCACATTTATTTATGTGATGCCCAAGTCTAGCTACTCTACTAACCAGAACAAAGTGGTGTCTGTATTCTACATGGTGGTAATACCCATGTTGAATCCCCTCATCTACAGCCTTAGAAATAATGAGATTAAGGATGCTCTGAAGAGACAGCTTGGTAAGAAAACATTTTCCTAAAGTAATATATTGTTTTATAAAATTTAAGATAATACTAGCAGTTGTGCAAGATCCATGTCACTACCATCCCAGATTTGATTATTAGTCTTTTCACTACTCTTTTCTTCCTCATATCCTTTTCCTCCCAGGATATTTTTTGTATTCTTAAATCTATCTTTGAGTATATTCACAATATAGTTGTACCATTTCCCCCCTCTCTTCCTAACTCATCCTAAATCTATAGCTTCCTCTCATAACTCCATGTTTTCCTGTATATAGGCAAGGACAATGCCTTAAAGACAATTGAGATTCATTTTCCTGGCAAATATGAATTGTCAATTTTTCCTCCCAAATCAATGTTGGGCTTTTGTATGGATGAGCTCAGAAACACTGACACAGCTCCCATGAGTTCATATCTGCAACCATTCTGTTGTGTCTGTTTAAAAGTTTTTTATAGTCATTGAATTATAGTCTTTGCAATTATTATGTCTCTTGTAATCTTTTACCTACTCTTTACCAATGACTCCTTTGCTTGTAGAGTAGGGAAGTGAAATGGGTGTTCTATTTAGAGTTGTACCTTCAACACTGTCCAATTATCTGTATAATGACAAAAATATGACAATTCTCTAATTAAGTTTGGGGTATATGCTAATCTACTGGTATAATGGCAATTCATTTAAAAGTGATTTAACACTACATCTATTTAGTAATAATGGTGGTAGATTCTTTGTTAGGGCATTTAACCTTTATACCACAAGTTTGGCCCTGAGGAATGTTAGGTATAAGTTTCACCTTCTGGAGCTAGCATTAAATCAAGTTAAAAAGTAGTTGGTTACTCCTATAAGATTTTTGTCACTATAGTGTGCTGGGAGCCTGCCCAGCCTGGAATGGGTTGAAATGGGACACAAAGTTGAACATAAGTGTAGCTTTAAAGACTGCTGGTCCCTAGACATAGTTTTAAAGACTTCTGGTCTCAGAGTTAACTTTAAAGACAAAATTGTCTCAGATCTAGCCTTAAAGACTGATTGTCTCAGATCTTCTAGCTCTCTAACTATATTGAATGCTTACTGATAACTTCTAAAATGTCCTAAAATTTTTCTTACTCATTCTGAGTATTGAAAATAACTGGCTTCGGCAAGTAACACCTGTAGCCTAATATCAGGGGGTTAAATAAAGTACTATATGCTCCTTTTCTGAGGGAAGTTTGCTGGCTTGAAATCCCAGACTGCTAGTGAAAGTCACAGGAAATAAAGAACACTTTTGAAAAGTGTTTTAATCTTTATTTCTAAGTTCAATATCTAAAACATTCTCTGATATCTTTGCTCTCTAAAAGTTTCCCAAAAGTTCTCTATAAAAGGTTCTTCTCTTGCTCTCTAAAATGCTCTGAGATCTCTTTGTTCTCAGCACTTATACATATTTCAGAATACATGATCCCATGGTAAAAAGTTCACCATGACTTTGCACATAAATTCAACTTATAAATTGAATAAGAAATTTACAACAGAGATGTTTACATATAAATCTATGAAGAATAATTACCTCTCCATATATGTATTATCTGTCACTAACTCTACAGGTTCATGGAGAGCTAAAGACTATAAATCAGTTGTCATATTGATAAACTTAGTCAACTTTTTTTAATCTTTTGCCTTGTACCTACAGTAAATTGTTAGTTCCTTTTTATGACCTTTGGTTGATTGTTTTACAACCTTTTAAAATGTGCTCTAGATTGTAAATTCCTGGTTTCTATCTCAGACACAATCAACTCATGACACTTGAAGACAGGAAGAGTTCTCATTGCAGTTTTGATTATCAGAGATGTCTTGATAGCAGTCCTATTATAAAAGAGCTTAAAATTTACTAATATAATTTTAAAAATACTTATTCAATCATCATTACAAATTAAGAAATCATTTCTTTGTCTACACAGCATCACTACAAAACAGTATCATTTTCATTATTCTGTATAAATCTGTTCAAAAGGGTGGGACACCGCCCTAAGGATTGTTATATAAATAATAATAACAGGGAGAGCATATTAATAGTAGGAATCTTTCTTCAAATGTAATTTTCTCAGCCTTGTCGAAAGGAGCATATCTGTCATAGCTTTACAGTCCATGGTGGAAGCAGCTTAAGAAGATCACCTGCTAGGTTTTAGCTTCTCCTAGATGGCTCCTGACAATAGCAATAGTAGGCATGTCTTTCCAGGCTGGAAGTTATTCTAGATTGTGGGATTTGGGAGACAAGTTCTCTGTATAACACATAATTTAAAAACATTTTTTATAATGGGTTACTCTTATTGAAAAAATTTTATACCTTCCATTCCACTCAAAATTATAATTCAGCTACATTTCTACCTTACATGAACCTGACTTGCTTTTTCTCTATTGAGATTATAAGGATGAGTGCACTTGCTGCTTTTCTTCTGTAAACATTTTGCTCATACTCTGTTCTTCTTTGTACTATTTATTTATTTATTTAAATTTAAAGTGTTATCTCCTTTCCTGGATTCCCTTCCAGAAACCCATTATCTCGTCCTGCTTCTATGCTCCCCCAACCACCCATTTCTCCATCTGACCTCCGCACCCTGACATTCCCCTAAACTGAGGCATCAAGCCTTGACAGGACCAAAGACCTTTCCTCCCATCAATGCCCAAGAAGGCCATCCTCTGTTACATATGCAGCTGGAGCCATAGGTCCTTCTCCATATATACTTGGGATGGTGATTTAGTCCCTAGGAGATCTGGAGGGGGGCTATTTGGTTGATTTTGTTGTTCTTTTTATGGGTTTGCAAACCCCCTCAATTTCCTCAGTTCTTTCTCTAACTACTTCATTGGGAACCCCATTCTTACTTCAATGGTTGGCTACAAGCATCTGCCTCTGTATTTGTCATGCTCTGGAAAAGCCTCTCAGGAGACAGCTATATCAGGCTCCTGTCAGCATGCACTTCTTGGCATCCACAATAGTGTCTTCGTTTGTTGACTATATATGGGATGGATTCCCAGGTAGGATAGTCTCTAGATAGTCTTTCCTTCAGTCTGTGCTCCACACTTTCTCTGTATTTCTTCTGTGAGTATTTTTGTTCCCCCTTCTAAGAAGGACTGAAGTATCCAGGCTTTTGTCTTCCTTCTTCTTGAGCTTCATATTGTCCTGAATTGTGTCTTGGCTATTCTGAGCTTTTGGGCTAATATCTACTTATCAGTGAGTGCATACCTTGTATGTTCTTTTGTGATTGGGTTACCTTACTCAGGATGATATTTTCTAGTTCCATCCATTTGCCTAAGAATTTCATGAAGTCATTGCTTTTAATAGCTAAGTTGTACTCCATTGTGTAAATGTATCAAATATTCTGTATTCATTCCTCTGTTGAAGGACATCTGGGTTATTTCTAGCTTCTGGCTATTATAAATAAGGCTGCCATGAACATAGTTGAGCATGTGTCTTTGTTATATGTTGGAGCATCTTTGGATGTATGCCCCAAAGTGGTATAGATGGGTCCTCAGGTAGTACTATGTTCAATTTTCTGAAGAACCATCAGACTGATTTCCTGAGTTGTTGCACCAGCTTGCAATCCCACCAACAATGGGGGAGTGTTCCTATTTCTATACATCCTTGCCGGCATCTGCTGTTACCTGAGTTTTTAACCTCAGCCATTCTGACTAGTGTGAGGTGGAATCTCAGGATTGTTTTGATTTTCATTCCCTGATGACTAAGGATTTTGAACACTTCTTTAGGTGCTTCTTAGCTATTCAACATTCCTCAGTTGTGGATTCTTTGTTTAATTCTGTACCTCATTTTTTAAAAAAAGATCATGAAATTTTATTTAACTGCAAAAAAGAATGAGATTTCAACATTTGCAAGAAAATGAGCAGAACTAGGGGTCATTAGTAAAAATGGAACAAGCCAAGCTCAGAGAGTCAAGTGCAGCACACTCTCTCTTGTATGAAGAAGCAACACAAATATATACTCATACGCATAATACAGTACACACTGAGAGATGCAATTTAACACATGTGATAGTATAGCTCAGATGCTACTGTTTACCTACACCAGATGCAAACTGTTCCCATAGAAAGGAATGGGATCTTTTACAACAGCAGGACACTCAGATTAATATTCCTGCCGTCCCAGAGACAGCTCTTGTTGAAATAAGGGTGAAATGATAGGTGCTCCTGCAGAAGGTATTGGTATATATCATAAAAAACAACCTCAGGTTGTGCCAATTTCCAAATAGCGTACATCACAGAGTTTACAAATTTATAAGGGAGAGGGTACTGTTGAAATATCAATGGCCCTACACTTAAGAAGGTTGACTGACCAGCTTGTGTTGGCTGTACCTCATTTTTAAATAGGGTTATTTTGCTCTCTGTTTTATAAAGCCCGTCTCATTTTCTGGATCTGACATCGTTTGCCCCATGGGAATTTCATTGTTACTCTATACAAGGTACTATGACCCATTCCCACCATAGCTACTTTCACCACTAATTTCATTTCTATTTGTTCTTTTCTACTGTATTCTACATTTTAAAAGGTCGATTTTTCATTCTGTAACATTTCTTTGGCATCTGTTTTCTCCTAAGATATAGTAGATATTCAACAATACTTCTAGATGGAATGAATGGTCCAGTGGTCATTCTGTATCTATCTATAAAACAAGTCCACTCTTACACAATATTTCAGAGAGAATTTTAAGTTATAAAGGCAAACCCCACTCATTGTTTTTATGTCCTTCCCCAGTCTTCTTCCTAAACTACACTGGAACAAGTCAAGAAAGAACTGGAAATCATTGTTAATGTGTCTCTTGCTGATCATTAACTTCTTGTTTCTCAATAATCTAGCCTCAACTACTATGTAAATTAAAATACAGAATGTTATGTCATCAGGGATGTAGATTTGCTATTCATGAGGAAGCTAATCTTCATGTTCAAGAATTTGGGGTTGACCTGACTAAAGTTCTAGGGTCCTATGTAATCAGTCACTTTAAATTGTACCAGATAATTTGAGATGTTTATCACATGATAAAGACTATGGAACAAGCTATTAGAAGAGATTTGTATACAGCTCCCCAACGTGAGTGTTCTTAAGATGGAAAAGCAGAGACTCAGTGGGAAAAGTCAATAACACAAAGCCAGATAGATTGACTTTGATTCCAGGGAAACTACATGAAACAAGAAATGAACTAAATCCTGTAAGTTGTGTATACACACACACACACACACACACACACACACACACACACACACCCCTACACACGCACACACACACACACATTGAATTAAGGAGAAAGGATATAGGGTGAAATTAGGAGTATATTGGAAGATTAGATGGACTGGAGACTGTTCAGTTAATAAGAATGTATTCTACTTTTGCTGAGGATTTGGGTTCAGCTATCAGAACTTAAATTGTGACCCAAAACAATCTACAATACCAATTCTACAGGATTCAGCACATTCTTCTGCCTTCTAAATGTACCAGAAATGCATATAGTGCACATCCTTGAAAGTAAACCACTTGAATGCATAAAATGTAAGAGAAATTTAACCCCTTTAAAAATAAAACAAAAGGTTATTAAAGCAAGCTAGTTTATATGAACTTAAGGAATCTCTCTCCTTTACTCAGTATTAAAAATACAGTGTCTATTCCTATGCTACCAATGGCCAAAGTATTAGTAACAGATTTTACTGACATGTGCCTTAGCCTATGTTTTCCTATTCTACCTGAGAATCTCAAAAGGAGAATAGTGTAGAGGATAGCACCCATTCAAAATATCTGGGCTATGTGGACTATGACAGACCCTCCTCTTTTATTGATCCATACTAATACAACATTTTATTTCCTAATATTTTTCAGTCTGTAGTTTTCTTATCTTCTATATCTTCACAAAACTGATTTATGTTGTGTCTGTCTTCTGCAGACTTAGCCACCCTCCTGGAATGATAGTTGTTAAAAATTATCTAAATACATCTAACTACTTTATTATCCTGCATGAATCCTTTTACTATAAATATATCTTTGTGTGGAATTTTTGATTTCCTAAAACCTAGTTCGAGTGGACAACATCTGTAGACTATTTCCTTGTTCAATGTATGTTTCCTTGTATATTTTTATCACTACTGAATAGATATTTCATGTGTTTGCTGCAGTATTTCTTTGGTGATGTTTACTCAGAAATGTGGAAAATATTTTACTACTGAAACTAACTAGTGGGTAAAATTTTAAATGGAAACATTATTGTATGCATCCCTAAATTAAAATAACTCAATTGATTATGAGGCATTTTGAAAGTTATAAATTCATAAAAGGAGTGGCTCCATAGGGGATTTAGAGGGAAACTGGGAGGAGTAGAAGGATGGAAACTATAATTGGTATATACTGATTATAGTATGAGAAAAAACAATTTTCAATAAAAGAAAAAGAGAAAGAGATGATAAGAAGAGAGGAAGGGAAGGAAGGAGAGAGGGAAGGAAGGGAGGGAGAAAATGGAAGGGAGAGAAAGAATGTTAATGGAGTTAACTATGCCAACTTTTCTACCTAGCCAAATATTACACCTTATATATCCTTCAGGGACTAGTCTGGTAAGACTGCCTTACCATCCCCATCAAGTAGAGTTTTCTTTAGCTAAAAGAAAACATAAGCTGACAGGATTTGTAATTAATAGATCTTAGTTGAAACTGTTATTATCCAGTTGGAGTAAGTAGCAATGACATAAATAAGAGAAAATTCTGACACTGAGAAATGATCTATAGTTCAAGCAGTTGTTGAGAGATCTATTAGTACTTTAAAGCAAATTCTCCTAAAACAGAAGGGGGATATTATATCTACAAAAGATAGATAAAATAATGCTTTATGAACTTTAAATTTTTTAAATGTCAATGAGATAAGTATCACAGCTGCTGAAACACACTGGGTTTTAGAAAAGACTGCTGAATTAAACCAGCTCATATATAAGGATATGTTAACTTCAGAATAGAAATCAAGAAATGTGTTGCACTGGGAGAGAGGTTATGGCTTTGTTTCAGAAGAAAGTAAGAAGCTATGGAATCCTTCAAAGTTAATAAAGATTTTATTTAACTGGGGGAGACCCCCAGAAAAGCCTGGCTGCAGACATGAAGGAAAAGACCCAGAAGAAAAACAAAACAGATGATGCAAATATGATACCTCTACATGAGAACAGCTCTGAGATTGACTGAGACATGAATGTTTCTGCAGTTAGCCAATAAATCATGTTGTCACCAGAGTCCTCATGACTTATAATTACATGTCATCCTCTCAAATTGCATGGAGAGTGATTGATATTATAGTTTGATTACACAGTCCAAACAGATTTAAGTTTGATGACTTTCACCTACTCAAAGTTAGAGCTGAGAATCATCTTTAGCTGATTTTCCCATGCATCACATTCCATAATGTGATTATGCAGAAGTGTATATTACCTTTAAAAGTTTATATGTTTTCAGAACAAAAGGACCAGACACCAATGAAAGCAAGAGAAGTTGCCCAGGTGAGTCTCACAGACTTGTTGTACACAGTCCACCTGCTTCTTTCTGGATCTCAGATGTCTCTGTATACCAGACCAACCAAGGAGGGTAAAAGGGAGCCTGGGATAAATAGGTTTCATAGAACTCCAGTCTGGTCACCAATGTTATAGATCTTAGAAGAAAATCAAAGAGGTTTGAGTGGTTTTTACACAGGGCAGGTAGCTAGGGTCCTGGGTTCTTCCACAGCTGTAACTGTAGTGGTTCTGGTGTCGGTGGGAGTCTTGGCGATGGCATGAGCTGCCACTGGCTCTGATTGGAGCCACTAAAGCCAACTGATGCTGTGAGGCTCTCCCAGGATGGTCCAAGCTCCAATGCCCCTAGAAAGAGAACTCTTCCCCAAATGTTGAAGCTCAGCAAGAACAGCCACTCTCAGAGAACCCTTGGTGAAATAACTTGTGCACTTTATTCCATGTGGGCAGGAACTATAAGAACTTTAGGGAGTGGGCTGGAATTGTCTGAGTTTGAGACATGAGTGATGCTTCATTTGCATGGAAAATGATTCCAGTGTTACATTATGTGACTGACTGCCCACAGTCCTCTGAAATGGGTGTTGTGGTTATGTGTTCCAGAGCAGGTACAGAGACAGGTAAGAAGTGGTTCTATTCCTGCAGTTCTCAATTCTTTGAGATACCCAGTGTTTGAGCTCACACGACCTCAACAGTTCTGGTGCCTGTCTGGTGGCACAGCACACTTGCTCTACATAGAGTAGCTCATTTGTTGCACCCAGGATCACGTCAAAAATGGCTAGGTGAAATGGTCCAGCCTCACATACTGCTCCAGCCAGGACTTCAGTTAATCCCACCCCACAAGGCCTGGACATCAAATGATACAGCTAGCTCTCCTAAGTCTTGACCTATATCCTAATTCTCTTAGGTTTACCAGAAGATGCCATTGGCCCCAAACAGCAGGAAGCAATTGAAAGAATACAACACCTCCAACCCCCATCCCCATGATGTGAAGTGGGTGACTTTTGGTCATTTGATGGGTGATGGATATTTGTCATTTAAAGGGTTGATCACAAGTCGTTAATGTTCTTGATCAGAGAGGAAATAAAGTAAAGGAGGGTTATGTAAAGGAACCATAAGGTAACTATATTTTTTATTTAGTGAGATTTATGGATTCCAAGTTATGATAAATATATATAAGTAATAATATATATTATAAGTAATATAAGTAAATTATAAAAGGATAAACTAATTTTTAACATTTTTATTGTTAAAATAATTTTTAAATTAAATGTATTTTGATCATATTATTATACTTTTCCAAGTTCTTCTAGATTTTAAGTGTTCTCTTTAAAAAAAAAAAAACAAACTCAGTACAAGAACAAAACCCTCCAAAATGTAGGGAAAAAAAGTCAAATCATCCCTAATAATGACAACAACAACAAAAGAAAAAAGAAAAAACAAGAAAGAAAGAAAGAAAGAAAGAAAGAAAGAAAGAAAGAGAACAAGAGAAACAAGAGAGAGAGAGAGATAGGGAGGGATGGAGGGAGGAGGGGGAGAGAGAGGGAGAGAGAGAGAGAGAGAGAGAGAGAGAGAGAGAGAGAGAACAAACAACCAGACTGTAACCAAATTAAAGCACACAAAAAACCCACAGAGTTCATTATGTGTTGGTTCACTATTGAACAAAGGCCTGTCAGGGAGTGGTTGATGAAAGGCTCTCTAGCAGGCCCAATCACTACAGGCAGGTTTTTGCTCACCCCACTTCCTCTGCCTGGTTAATCCCCTACATTACATTACATTACATTCCTAGATCTATACCCCTCCCCTCCCACCCAAGTTCTATCCTCTTATTTACTGATTCAATTCTGAGACTAAACACCAAAGTCCAACAATCAAAATTCATTATTTGGCTGCACTGGGTAACCTGTCTGATCAGGACTTTCCAACTCACTCTTGAAGATATCCCCCCTTTTCTGCTAACACCCCCAAAAACCAAATAAAATCTGCCATTTGCTGTCTGTCTTTGTCTGATACAGAGATAGCACCCCATTGCCTTTTCAGGGTAATAAAACTCCTTTGTGTTGAGAATTTTGTGTTTGGGTGTTTTCTGTACTAGCACTGAGCAGCTTCCCTCCCTGTGCATTGGTACTGTGTCTTGGATCATAACTTGCATGGATCTACAAGCTCTTTAATACTGTTCTCACATGTTCAGGACCCTCTATTGCCTGCTCCCTTCATCCAACAGTAGGCAATTGGTGACTTTTCCCAAGTTTTCCTGCCCTAAACATTCCTGAAGACATCAGGTGTTGACTTTTGAGTATCTGATATCCTTGCTCTATCTTTTGGAGTTGGGAAGAATATACCACAGCACAGCCTTTAGCAGCTACAGTGGGCTGACTACTTTGGATGAGCTGTGGGCACATTCCATTCAGTTTAGCTTGTTTGCTCATTTTCCTTTCACTTTTGGTAGTTTCTCCATTTTCTACATAGTGTCTGTATATGGGCCCCTATGTGTCTGGTCTACATATCAGAGGCTGGGGAGACCTCTAACCCTGCCTGGTGGAAGGGTTCAAGGAAAGAGGAAAGGGTATGGACAGGGAGGGGGAAGTGCCTGGTCTGTTGTTGCTGCTGCTGCTGCTGCAGCTGCTGCCATCACAGCTGCCCCGGCAGCCTTTTTTGCTCTGAGATGCTGCACTGTCTGCACTGAGTCAAGCAAAGGGCTGGTTAGTGAGCAGAGTGCAGGGGAAGTGGCAAAAGCTTCTGCAGAGCATTCTCTTCCCAGGCAGTGTTGCAGCTCTTGTGACAGATGCTCTCAGACAGTGGAGTAATTAATTCTCACACACATTTATTCCTTCTGGATAGGATCTTATACACAGCATAATATGCCCAGAGATTCCCCTGGAGCTCTTCGAGCATCTGTATATCTTGTTCTACAAGCCCAAATTCATTAACATAGAAGCATTTCTCCCTCCCTGTTCAGCAGTCAGTAAGTCTAGGGCTCTCCAGTTTTAGAGAACGATTTCTGCTAGAGAGGTTATCTGGCATTGAAGAGACTAAAATGGAGGTTACTGTCTGGTCAAACTTGCCCTGGAAATCACTGGCCAGCTGTTGTGTTTGGACAAGGGATGCTCCAGTGGTTCCTGTCACACCTAGTGAGACAGCAAGGCCCGGTCCAATGAGCAGAGGGATAAAGATCTCTCTCTTCTTTTGGCTTCCTCCCATCCGCAAGGTGAGTTCTTCAGGTTTGTAGAGATAAACTAAGACGACAATTATCACAGGGGTACAGGAACCTTGAAAAGGGGGGTTCATATAGGCACCTGTAGTGCTTTTACATCAGAGGAGAGCAGAAGGGTTATCACATACTGACTTGGTGATGGTGATGTCATGGGCACATGTAAGGTAGGGTTTTGAGGGGGGACTGTACAAGGCAAAGGGGGGAGGGGGAGGTTGAAGAGAGGAATGTCTTGTGCTTTCCTTGTGGCTAAGGCTCCATGGAATTCATGAAGGGAAATGTTAATGGGAATGACTGCACTACCCCAGCCCTTTCCTCTGCTTTCCTTACCCAAACACAAGTGAATGTCTCCAGGAGGTCTCCACATATGGAGGTTGTGGATATTGGAGCTGCAGAATGGAAATCACTGCCCAAGGCAGCACCATGCTCACCAATCTTAAAACTCATTTTCAGCTTTCCATCAGTGATCCATGGGATGAAACTTTAACATTTTTCTCTTCTATCACATCAATGTACTCACACTATATTGGTGATATTATTCTGATTGGACCAAATAAGCAGGAGGTAGCAACCTATTTAGACCCATTAGTAACATATGTGTATCAGAATATGGTAAATAAATCTAACTAAAATTCAAGAACTATCTACCTCAGTGACATTTTTAGGAGTCCAGTGTTGAGGGGCATGCAGAGATATTGCATCAAGGTGAAACTTATGTTATTGCACCTGGCCCCTCCCACCACAAAGAAAGAAGCCCAATGTTTGGTGGGTCTATTTGGGTTCTGAAGTGAGCATATTCCTCTCTTGGGTGTGTTATTCATGCCCATATACCAAGTGATTAGAAAAGCTACTAGTTTTGTGTGGGGCCTGGAACAGGAGAATGTCTTTTCTGTACTGGGCAGAGCTTTATGGCCCACCCCCACAATGACATGCTTCCTCCAACAAAGCCACACCTACCAAAAAATGCTATGCCTACATGTCACTTTCCATGGACAGGCATATTTAACTTCACAGGAAGTTTCTCTTGTATTAGACTTATATACGACCCCTTAAATGCCCCTTAATTTCAGATTTCTCTTTCAGTATTGCCTCCCATAATGCTCCTCTACTCACTTCACTCCACTTGATCCTCCTATTGTAGCCCCTACTGTCATACATATCTATTTTATTTCCATTTTCCAAAAAGATCTACCTGTTTCTACCAGTCCATTACTCTTCACTCCATGGTTCTAAAGATTGTAGCTTGACTGTTATCAACTTAACAGTTAATAAATGCATTTAAGGAAATACATACCAAACATGTATTTTTGGTTCCAAGATACTTCCCTCAAGATAATGTTTTCAGCACCTCCACCTGCAGGCATAGCAGATAGATGTGCTCACTCCCCAATCTCTCCTGTCTGTCTCCTAGGAGGAGGAGGTCTGCTCTAACCAGGGACACAGATGAGACCCCCTTCCCCAATACCACCAGCTGGGACCCCCACAGAGCCAAACAGATATGGGCTATATTCTGCCCTACTGGAGGGCCATCGCTCTTCCTGTAAGTGCTTCCATCTGCATATCTGGCAGATCGGCTTGCCTGCTTTCTTACACCAAAGCTCTGCCTGACTCCCAGAAGGACTGCTCTAACCAGGAAAAAAGAAGGCCTGCTCTAACCAGGGACACAGGAGGCCTGCTCTAAGAAACAGCACTACCTGTCCTCTATGAATCCTGGTCTAACACAGAACGCACATCTAAACCTGACTGAGGAGGTCTTCTCCAATCTGAGTCATCCAAACCGCTTCACACCAGAGATAAGCAAATGGTGAAAGGCAAGCACAACAATATGATTAATGGAAGCCAGTACTTTGGCACCATTAGAATTTAGAACCCCCCCCCACCAAAAAAAAAAGAATTTACAACCCAATTCTCCTATCACAGCAAACCCTAGATATGCTAGCACACCTGAAGAGCAAGATTCTGACCCAAAACCCCATCTCATGAAGACGATAGAGGCTTTTAAGGAAGACATAAATAATTCCCTTAAAGAAATACAAGAAAATACAGGGAAACAGAAGGACTTAAAGAGAAAAGACATAAATCCCTTAAATCAGGTAAACTATCTAAATAGTCTCATAACCCCTATGGAAATAAAAGCAGTCGTTAAAAAGTTCCCAATCAAAGCCCAGTGCCAGAAAGTTTTAGTGCTGAGCTCTACCAGACCTTCAAAGAGGAGTTAATACCAATACTCCTTAAGACTTCTTTCCGTGTAAGAAACACAGAAAGACTACCTAATTCATTCTATGAAGCCACAGTTACTCTGATACCTGAACCACAGAAAGATTGAACAAAGGAAGAGAACTTCAGACCAATTGTCCTTATGAATATTGATGCAAAAATTCTCAATAAAATTCTCTCAAATTGAATCCAACATCAAAACCATCATTCATCACAATTAACAAGTAAGCTTCATCACAGGGATGAAAGGATGGTTCAATATATGAAAATCAATCAACCTCACCCACTATATAAACAAACTCAAAGGAAAAAAATCACATGATCATCCTATTAGATGTTGGGAAAGCTTTTGACAAAATATAACATCCCTTCATGTTAAAAGTCTTGCAGAGATAAATCAGTAGCCTTTCTCTACACAAAAGAGAAACAAGCCGAGAAAGAAATTAGGGAAACGACACCCTTCATAATAGACCCAAATAATATAAAGTACCTCGGTGTGACTTTAACCAAGCAAGTAAAAGATTTGTACAACAAGAACTTCAAGACTCTGAAGAAAGAAATTGAAGAAGACCTCAGAAGATGGAAAGATCTCCCATGCTCATGGATTGGCAGGATTAATATAGTAAAAATGGCCATTTTACCAAAAGCGATCTACAGATTCAATGCAATCCCCATCAAAATACCAATCCAATTCTTCAAAGAGTTAGACAGAACAATTTGCAAAATCATCTGGAATAACAAAAAACCCAGGATAGCTAAAACTATCCTCAACAATAAAAGGAATTCAGGGGGAATCACTGTCCCTGAACTCAAGCAGTATTACAGAGCAATAGTGATAAAAACTGCATGGTATTGGTACAGAGACAGACAGATAGATCAATGGAATAGAATTGAAGACCCAGAAATGAACATACCTATGGTCACTTGATTTTTGACAAAGGAGCCAAAACCATCCAATGGAAAAAAGATAGCATTTTCAGCAAATGGTGCTGGTTCAACTGGAAGTCAACATGTAGAAGAATGCAGATCGATCCATGCTTATCACCCTGTACAAAGCTTAAGTCCAAGTGGATCAAGGACCTCCACATCAAACCAGACACACTCAAACTAATAGAAGAAAAACTAGGGAAGCATCTGGAACACATGGGCACTGGAAAAAATTTCCTGAACAAAACACCAATGGCTTATGCTCTAAGATCAAGAATCGACAAATGGGATCTCATAAAACTGCAAAGCTTCTGTAAGGCAAAGGACACTGTGGTTAAGACAAAACGGCAACCAACAGATTGGGAAAAGATCTTTACCAATCCTACAACAGATAGAGGCCTTATATCCAAAATATACAAAAACTCAAAAAGTTAGACCGCAGGGAGACAAATAACCCTATTAAAAAATGGGGTTCAGAGCTAAACAAAGAATTCACAGCTGAGGAATGCCGAATGGCTGAGAAACACCTAAAGAAATGTTCAACATCTTTAGTCATCAGGGAAATGCAAATCAAAACAACCCTGAGATTTCACCTCACACCAGTGAGAATGGCTAAGATCAAAAACTCAGGTGACAGCAAATGCTGGTGAGGATGCGGAGAAAGAGGAACACTCCTCCATTGTTGGTGGGGTTACAGACTGGTACAACCATTCTGGAAATCAGTCTGGATGTTCCTCAGAAAATTGGACATTGAACTGCCTGAGGATCCAGCTATACCTCTCTTGGGCATATACCCAAAAGATGCCCCAACATATAAAAAAGACACGTGCTCCACTATGTTCATCGCAGCCTTATTTATAATAACCAGAAGCTGGAAAAACCCAGATGCCCTTCAACAGAGGAATGGATACAAAAAATGTGGTACATCTACACAATGGAATATTACTCAGCTATCAAAAACAACGACTTTATGAAATTCGTAGGCAAATGGTTGGAACTGGAAAATATCATCCTGAGTGAGCTAACCCAATCACAGAAAGACATACATGGTATGCACTCATTGATAAGTGGCTATTAGCCCAAATGCTTGAATTACCCTAGATGCCTAGAACAAATGAAACTCAAGACGGATGATTAAAATGTGAATGCTTCACTCCTTCTTTAAAAGGGGAACAAGAATACCCTTGGCAGGGAAGAGAGAGGCAAAGATTAAAACAGAGACTGAAGGGACACCCATTCAGAGCCTGCCCCACATGTGGTCCATACATATACAGCCACCCAATTAGACAAGATGGATGAAGCAAAGAAGTGCAGAAGTGTAGATCGCTCCTGAGAGACACAGCCAGAATACAGCAAATACAGAGGCGAATGCCAGCAGCAAACCACTGAACTGAGAATAGGACCCCTGTTGAAGGAATCAGAGAAAGAACTGAAGAGCTTGAAGGGCTCGAGACCCCATATGTACAACAATGCCAAGCAACCAGAGCTTCCAGGGACTAAGCCACTACCTAAAGACTATACATGGACTGACCCTGGACTCTGACCTCATAGGTAGCAATGAATATCCTAGTAAGAGCACCAGTGGAAGGGGAAGCCCTGGGTCCTGCTAAGACTGAACCCCAGTGAACTAGACTGTTGGGGTGAGGGCGGCAATGGGGGAGGGTGGGGAGGGGAACACCCAAAGGAAGGGAGGGGGGGGGGGATGTTTGCTGAAACCGGAAAGGAATAACACTGAAATGTATATAAGAAATATTCAAGTTAATAAAAAAAAAAATGAAACAATGGCCATCTTAGGGCACCGAAAAATAAAAAAAAAAAAGTCTTGCAGAGATGAAAAATTCATGGCACATACCTAAACATAATAAAAACAACATACATCAAAGCAACAGCCAGTATCAAATTAAATTGAAGCAATTCCATTAAAATTAGGGATGCCTACTCTCTCCCTATCTATTCAATGCAATATTAGTACTCTAAGTTCTAGCTAGATCAATTAGACAACAAAAGGAGATCAAGGGGATAAAAATTTGAAAGGAGGAAGACAAATTAACACTATTTGTGGATGATATGATAGTATACATAAGGGATCCCAAAATATTACCAGAGAATTCTTACAGTTGATAAACAACTTCATCAAAGTAACTGATTATAAAGCAAACAAGTCATTAGCCTTCCTCTACACAAAGGGTAAATGGGCTAAGAAAGAAATTGGGGAAACAGCACCTTTCATAATAGCCACAAATAGTATAAAATGTCTTCATGTAACTCTGACTAAGCAAGTGAAAGATCTGTATAACAAGAACTTAAAGTACCTGAAGAAAGAAATCAAAGAAGACCTCAGAAGATTAAAAGATCTCCCATGATCACAGATGGGTAGGATTAACATAGTAAAAATGGCCTTCTTAACAAAAGCAATCAACAAACTCAATTAAAATTTCAACACAATTCTTCACAGACATGGAAAGAAAAATTCTCAACTTCATATGGAAATACAGAAAATCTAGGATACGACAAACAATTCTGAACAATAGAACCTCTGGGGAAATCACTATCCTCTCCTCAAATTGTACTACAGAGCAACAATGATAAAAATGCATGGAACTAGTGCATAGACAGGCAAGTTGATCAAGAAAATAGACCCAAAGAGCCATAAATAAACCCACACACTCGAGGACACTTAAAGACAAAACCATACAGTGTGAAAAAGAAAGCATTTTCAACAAATGGTGCTGGTTTATCTGATAGTCTGCATGTAGGAAAATAGAAATTGATCCATATTCATCACCCTGCACAAAATATTAAGGGCCTCAACATAATACCAGATACACCAAATCTAATAGAGGAGAAAATGGTAAATAGCCTGGAACTCACTGGTGTGCAGAAAATTTTCCTGAACAGAACACCAATGGCTCAGCCTCTATGAACAACAATTGATTCATGGGCGCTCTTGAAACTGAAAAGCTTCTGCAAGGCAAAAGACACTGTCAATAATACAAAACAGCAACCTAGAGTTTGGGGAAAGATCTTCAATAACCTTATATCCAATAGAGAGATAATATCCAAAATGTAAAAAGAATATTAGATGTGAGACTCCAAAACAACAAATGCTCCAATTAAAAAAATGGAGTACGGAACTAAATAGAGACTTTTCAACAAAGTAATCTTAAATAACCCAGAAGCACTCAAAGAAATGTTCCACATCTTGCCATCAGGGAAATGCAAATTGAAATGACCATGAGATTCCACCTTATATCAATCATAAAATTGATCATAAGATCAAAAACTCAATTGACAGCACATTCTGATGAGGATGTGTAGAAAGGGAAACATGTCTCCATTGCTGGTGGGATTGCAAACTTGTACAACTATTGTGTCAATCAATCTGGTGGTTCCTCAGAAAATTGGGAATAGTTCTTCCTGGGCATATACCCAAAAGATGCTCCACCATACCACAAGGACACATGCTCTACTCTGTTCATAGCAACCTTATTCATAACAGCCAGGAAGTGGAAGCAACCCAGAAGAATGGACACAGAATAGGGGATTCATTTACAGAATGGAATACTGTTCAACTATTAAAAACAAGGACATCATGAATTTTGTAGTCATTGACTGGAACTAGAAAATATCATCCTGAATGATGTAACACAGACCTAAAAGGACATGCATGGTGTGTACTCACTCATAAGTGAATATTAGTCTAAAACTGCAGAATACCTATCATGCCATGTATGATAAGTTTAAAAAGAAGGAATGCCCAAGTGAGGATGTTTCATTCCCACTTAGCAGGGGGAACAAACCAGTCACGGAAGACAGAGGGAGGGATGGTCCTGGGTATGAGACGGGAAAAAGAAGGGTAAATGGGAGGAGGATCAGTTATGGAAGGCAGGAGAGAAGCCTGGAGTGACAGGAGAATGAATGGAAAAGGCGTTAGGAGTGAAGGTGGAGCCTGATATGGATGTCTCCTGAGAGGTTCTGCCAGACCCTTTCTGTTACAGATGAGAATACTTGCACCTAACTGTCAGACTGAGCACTGGGATCCCAATGGAGGAGTTAGAGAAAGTACTGAATTAGCTGAAGGTGTTTGCAACCCCATAGGATGAAGAACAATATCAACAACCAGACCCCTCAGACTTCCTAGGGATTAAGCCACCAACCAAAGAGTATACATGGAGGGACCCTTGGCTCCAGCCACATATGTAGCAGAGGATGGCATTGTCTGGCATCAATCGGAGGAGAAGCCCTTGGTCCTGTGAAAGCTCATTTCCCCAGTGTAGGGAAATACTAGGTCGTTGAGGTGGGAGTGGGTGGGTGGGACTAGGAGCATCTTCATAGAAGCAAGGAAAGGGAGAGGGGAGAGGGGAGAGGGGGGAAAGGGGACAACATTAGAAATGTTTGAAATACATACAATTTAAAATATATAAAATATCCAATAAAAATAAAAACAAATTTATTAAAAGGAGTGGAGTTGGGGAGCAGGGTGAATCTCTAGAAAGTCCCAGAGACATGGGATGTCATTGCCAGTAGGCAATGTAGGTGACCTTTGCTGAAATATCCAACAATGGGACATTGAACCTGAAGAGACCACTTCCAATAGTTAGACAAGTCTCCCAAGGGAAGGAGGGGGAAATCAACCTACCTTCAAATTTTTCTATCCAAAATTGTTTCTGTATAAATGAAATACAGGACCAAAATGGAGCAGACACTGAAGAAATGGCCAACCAGTGACCCACCTAACAGGATTCATCCTATAGGTGAAGACCAAACTCTGACACTATTAACTGCTGCTATGTCATACTTGAAGACAGGAGCCTAGCGTGGCTGTCCTCTGAGAGGCTCTACCTGAAGCTGACAGAGACAGATGCAAATATTCACACACTAGCACTGGACAAAGGTGGGAACCCTTATGGAAGAATTAGGGAAGAATTAAAGGAAGTGAAGTAGATGGTAACACCATTGGAATACCAACATCGTCAACTGACCTGGACTTCTGGGAGCTCTCAGAGAATAAGTGACCAATCAAAGACCAGTGGTCTCATCTGAGGCCCCAGGCAAATATGAAGTAGAGAACTGCCTTGCCTGACCTCAGTGGGAGAGGATGTGCCTAATTGCATAGAGACATGATGCTCCAGGAAAGGGAGATACTGGGTCTGGGATGGGGCACAATCTCAGAGGTGAAGGGAGAAGCAGAAGAACTTTGGAAGGGAACTACATTTGGGATGTAAATAAATAGCACAATTAATTAATAAAAATACTGTATTTTTAAAAACAAAAAATAAAAATTTAAAGAAAGATTATATTTTCTATATTGATTAAACTACTTACAAATTTTATAATGTCATGTTTTTAACTGGTGAGCAATTCTCCATTGTGAGAATATACTACAATTTTCTATTCATTCTTTCTTGAGGGACATATTGCTTGTATGGTGATTTGAGTGAAAATGTCCCTCATGAGCTCACAGAGAATCTCACTATTTGTAAGTACAGTTTTTGTTGGAATAGGTATGGCATTGTTGGAGGAAGTCTATCACTGGAGACAGTTTTTGAGTTCTCAAACACTCAAGCCAGGCCAAGTGTCTCACTCTCTTCCTTTGCCTATTGATCCAAGTACAGAATTCTTAGCTACATCTTCAGCACCATGTCTCCCTGCATATTCCTGTACTTCCCAGCATGGTGGTAATGGACTAAATCTCTGATATGTCGGCCATCCAAATATTTCCTTATAAGAGTTTCAATGGTCATTTACAATAATAGAAATCCTAATTAAGGCAAGTTATTTCCAATTTCTGGCTGTTATGAATAGAGCAGTATTGCATTTAAAAAACTCAGCCATTCAGTTTACCAAATGAAGAATGAAGGGCTAGATGCTGTCACAAAAGCCTGCTAGCTAAGAAAGGCAGAAAAAGAACCTAGCTGACCTTTCTATCCTATTAATAACTCCACAGCTATTCAAGAAGGAAAAGGCTCTTTTTCCTTCTCCAAACTGTGTTAAAATTCCTTCTACTCCAAGACTCTTCTTTCTATTTACTTAAGCTCACTTTCTGTTTGCTGGTAATTTACTCTGTCTCTTGACTTAGGGTTGGTTTTATTTAGCTCTAGAATTAAAAGTATGTTTTAGGATTTAGTCACACAAAGAAGGACTTGTTTACAAAAAAAGAGGACAATTTTGGGTTAAAGGTGTGTGCTACTGAGCCATACTATAAAAGTTTTTAAAGATCACAATCTTGGGGTTCACAATATCTGGCAATAGAGTAGCAATGGTCATGGTTGACAAGTGTCTCTGAGCATCCTTTCCTCAGAGGTATATGCCTATAGTGGTTTGAAAAAGAATTGCCCCCATAGGCTAACGTATTTGAATGCATGGTCATTGGGTAGCACTATCTGAGAGGGATTTGAAGGTATGGCCATTTTTGAGTAGATATAGCCCTGTCAAGGTGTCACTGAGGGTGGGCTTTGGTGTTCAACAGTTCAAACTAGGCCTAGCATCACTGTCTTTTTTTCTCCCAGAAGCTCTGAATACAGAAGTCAGAGCTA
Source organism: Rattus rattus (assembly GCF_011064425.1). Taxonomy (NCBI): domain Eukaryota; kingdom Metazoa; phylum Chordata; class Mammalia; order Rodentia; family Muridae; genus Rattus; species Rattus rattus. The sequence continues at coordinate 106,484,314 of NC_046155.1, forward strand.
CTTCTCTAAGATCATGTCTGCCTACATGCTGCCATGTGCTCCACCGTGATGATAATGGAGTAAATGTCTTAAACTATAAGTATGCCCCAAGGAAATATTTTTTCTAGAAGTGCTATAGTCATGTTGTCTCTTCACAACAATAGAACACTGACTAAGAAAATGCTCAAAAGTGATATATCTGGATCTTGAGACAGATTCTAATCTTCCTTAGGAACTACTACACTGGTTTCTATAGTGGCTGTATGAGTTTGTACTCCCACAGCAATGAATGAGTATTCCCTCTATTTCACAAAAGAGAAATGAGTTTGTCTGGGAAGGCAGTATTCTATAAAGCTCATGGGTTGAATATTTTACTCTATAAAATGATTACTATTTCTCCTGACTTCTATTCAAAATTAATCTGAATACCAACATAAGAAATCAGTTACACTCCATCCTAACAAATCTGCTTCATCATTTGATGAAAAGTTGATCTACCATTAGGAAGATTAGGTTATAATGCCAACTGAATTATTTCACCCACAGCTTGGGTTATTGTATTGTACAATTTTCAGTATGAATTAAGTAAAACTAAATCAGAATACACAGCCTCATGTGGGAGCCAGGAGCCATGAAGGGTAGGGAAGGCAGAGTCACCAATATAGGAAATAGAGTCCAGGAGGTATTGCCCCTTCCCAAAATTATGCTAGTATTTTAACATTATAGTCTAAATGCCTATAATTAAATTATAATAATCTTTTAAAATATATGAATAAAATAACTTTAAAATTTAAATATATTTTGATCATAATGTTTTGTCAAGGGCTATGCAAGATGAACAATAAATGACTCTAGAACTCAGGGGATGTGACCCAATAGCACAATCATGATGGCTGTGACTCAGAGAGGCAGAGCTCTGAGGATTATGAGTCCTGAGGACTTAATGCTGCTGTGCAGTTTGTTGTATTTACTGCCTTCACAATTCCTCTCAATGTAAGAATTGTATGAAAACTCTAAGTCAGCTCTCAGCCTCTCACTGAGCAGTATCACTGAAACTTACAATAATAGTGCTTGATCTTTTTCAAGAATCACTGCTGAGGAAGATTAATAATTCAATCACCACCCTAGGAAAAGGTTGCCAGCAATTACCACCCAAATTAGAAAGCATTTGGAAAAATAAATTGTTAGTAAAGTTAGATTAAATTTTTTTCCAGAGGCTCTGGTATAAAAAATCTTAGAGAACAATTTAAGGTTCAGAAAAAACACAATATTATTAGTTGAGCTAGGAAACTTCTGAGGTCATGGAACATGAACAATGGCAGCACTGTCTGACATGACTCTTGCTGAAACTTGGCTTGTGATCAAGGTTAATATGCATACCTATTTTTGCCCTCAGCTTCCAGATAAGATTTAATAAAAATTGCTGATGAGTATATGTGCAATGTAAGTATTTAAAGTAGAAATGACTGGATATATGTACATATATATGTATATGTATATATGTGTGTATATATATATATATATCTTTTAAAGATAAATAATAAAATAATTGATCTCTTTTTTGTCATTGAAAATTGCCACCTGCCAGAAAGAAAAACTAGTTGAGAAAATTACTTTACTTGCTCACACTTTGTTAATCTGTAACAAGTTACTTAGTTACCAATGTACATGGGTTCTTGAGAATTTTTTTTACCTGTACTATATAATTTTTCTCATATAAAGGTATTAGGGAACATACTATTTTTAATAATCATTCTCTGAAACAAAAATAGAATATAATCACATTGTAACTCTATACTTCTTGACAGATTTCTCTGGACTATATAAGCTGTGGGAGAAAAAAAAATTGTTGGATCTTGTTGAAGCTTTGTTCCACTCACCAAACATGTGCATGTATGAGTAAGTGAAGTAGTTTGAGACACTTCATTAGCGTTTACTCCATTCATCCACCAAAGGTGTATATGTGAATATGTGTGTATATATGCATGTATGTATATCTGTATATATGATTCTATGTATATATATACGTATATATATATATATATATATATTGTTGTTGTTGTTGTTGTTGTTGATGGGCTGTGTCTGCCTTGCCACTGGAGTGCCTAACTCCCACCAACAAGCCACTCAAAGGAAGCAGAACAGGGCCCAGCCCATGTTTCCCCAGATGAGAAACAGCAGGGTCTGCGACAGATGCTCTGGTTCTCAGTATCCTATATACCGAGAGACCACTGGGGTATTGCAGCAAGTTGGGTACAGGGGTCTGAGGGTTCATGCTCCCCTCCCACGAAGTTTAGGAGCCAGGCAGAAAAGCCCAGGGACAGGGGCAAAACCTGGTTTGGTGCTGAGAGTACAGAGCAGTTAGAGGACAGAAGGCATTTTCAGAGAGATTTAAGCAAGGCTCCTTGCTATGAAGCCCACTCCCTCCCATGGTGATCCTTGTTGAAAGAGATGGTTCTTTGTAGGGTTTCCAGTCCTGCATCTGCTCTGCCACAGGGCGTGGCCACTTGCAGAGGTGGAACAAGGGAGTTTGACCGTGCTTACCCCACAGGGTAAGCCTCAGGGGCTTCTCTTCAGCCTCCCCCCCACACCAAATTTAAGGAATTCAGAGAATTTCTCCCCAGGCACAGGGAGTGCTGGCCCAATGAATGAAGCTTTATTCCCTTAGAGGGAACACTGTAGAGTAATACTCCTGCAGCTCACTGCCATCTATAGTAACCCACCTTGGTTGCTATCTCAACTGATCCTCCTTGCTCACCTAGTCCTGACCATCACTGGCTTGCTGACATTTTTGTTTTACTTACTAGGGAATCCTAGATAAACAATAAACTAAAAGCCATAATACATAAATAAAGGACCTGGTAAAGACTATGCAGGCCCTGTGCATACTTCTTCAATCTCTATGAGTTCATATGAGCTTTTCTACTTTTAATTTAAAGGGTCTTATTTTTTCAGAGTTCTTCTTTCCCTCTGACTTTTATACTGTTTCTGCCTCCTTTTCTGTGGGGTTTTCTGAGCTCTAAGGGGAGAAATTTGATGGATATATCCTATTTGTAGCTGAATGAGCCAAGATCTCTCACTCTGCAAAATATTTTACTGTGTGTCTTTATATTTGTTCCCATCTGTGGCAAAGGCATCTTCTCTGATAATAGCTGAATAAGACACTGATCTATGTATAAAATAGATTATTAGGAATCATTTTATCACTACATGTTTTCTTCTTTTAAACCAATATACTTTACTTCTAGGTTCCTGGGCAATCTGGTCTCAGTTTCTTGGTCACCCAAGAAGTGACATATTTGCCTTTTATCTTGTGAAGTGGGCTTTAAGATATATTAGACATTGGTCTAAAGTGGAAATTTCTGGTTTCATTAGAGACTTAGTTGTGTCATGTGTCTGAAGCAGACATACAGGAGGATATTTTGCTGAAGCAGACACATGAGAAAGTTTTTTGCTAAAGAAGACACATGGTGTTTTTCTGAAAATGGCCTGGTGAAAGGCATGTGATGCTTGTTGGAACAGACATCTGAGAAGAAGACATGGGATGTTTAGAAATAATGTACGTATAACCCAGCAGACAGTAGATGATACCCTTGCATTTGCTTGCTTTGCAACTCTTTGCTGGTCTTTATTGAGTTTCCCTGATGCTGGTATTCACTGATAACACTCTGGCATTGGTTTGGCTTGTTTTCTTCACTGATCTTCACTTGTCATGTCTTCAGAGAGAGAAACACACAAAAGAAGTTCTGGTGGTATTCCTGCTGTTTCTTAGCACTTCTGCAGACTCATGATGATCGGGGTAGCCTTGTGCTTTCTTCTGCATTGAGCCACTACTGCTGACTCATGTTTGGTGTCTTGCTAGTAGACTGGATGGCTGACAATGAAGATTGGGATCACTCCAAAGAATTATTTCTAAATAGGTCTACAGCACCCATTTTCTATTTACCTTTTCTTACTGCTACCTCTGGTGTGTGATTGGCTGAAAGGGAGATTGAGGGTTAAATAATCATAATTAAAGTAGGTTTTGAAAAATCTAAGCCTACCGTGATATCTTAGTCAGGGTTTCTATTCTTGCACAAAAAAATAATGACCAGGAAGCAAGTTGAAAAGGAAATGGTTTATTCAGCTGCCACTTCCACATTGTTTTTCATCACCAAAAGAAGTCAGGACTGGAACTCAAGCAGGTCAGGAAGCAAGAACTGATGCAGAGGCTATAGGGGGATGTTACTACCGGGTTGGCTTTGCCTGACTCGCTCAGTTTTCTTTCTTATAGAACCAAAGATTATCAGCCCAGAGATGGCACCACCCACAATGGGCCCTCCCACTCTTTATCACTAATTGAGAAAATGCCTTACATCTGGATGTCATAGAGGGATTTCCTCAAGGAAGTCTCTTTTTTTTTTGTGATAACTCCAGCTTGTGTCAAGTTGACACAACCAGTCAGTACAATTGGTTAGTTACTCCTGTAAACTTTATGCCACTATTACCATCCCATATCTGATAGGAGATACATTATAGATAATAATTTTATGTCTAGATTCAAGTTTACATTAACCATAGCATGTAGAATATATTCCTATATCAAATATGCTAGAACATAGAGGTGAAGACTCCATGTAGGCATCAGAAAGACATCTCCATTACAATATAGGTATTCTCATTAGCAAAGTAGCTTTGCTCTCAATTTGTGGAGAGCCAACTACAGTCTTAGAAACATCCTTGGTCATTTGGGGTTTCCCATGGGATCCCTTTTGCCAGCAACCCCAATTATATATAACCCAATCCCAGTTCTAGATGGTTCTTTAAGTTACCCGAGATGGCTATTTGTGACTCTGTCTCCCCCATTATTTTCTAACTTCATTTATCGTGTCTTCATATATGTGTTTATCTATGGAAGTTTTCATTTTAATTTGTTTTGGTATTTGTTGCAGTTTTATTTTATTTTATGTATACTTCTTATTCTTTCTTTTGTTTCTGCCTAAACATGAGATGAACAAGGAAAATAGCAATAGCCCTGGTAAAGATGATGGAGAGTAGCCCCTGAGGCCTCAATTCCACCTGAATAAGTACAATCAACTAAGAAATGCTGAGAGTGAAAGAGATAATCTTCCCCAGGAATGAGCAACCAATTGGTTGTCTAATATAAAATGGTCATTTCAGAAACATACTTATAAGAAACATTATACAGAATAGGCAGGATTCTGCCTACATTATACAGGATATAGCCATATACATATACATAGGAAAACAAGTAAAGAAAAAATGAATTTGAAAGAGAGCAAGCAACATTATTTGGGGAGTTCTGGAGAGAAGAACAAAAGGGAACATTATGAAATAATATGAGGATTACAAAAAATAAATTAAATAATTTTGAAAGCAGGTGTTATACCTAAAAGCTATTTATTAACTATTCGGAGCATATTTCCAGCAGCTAGATAACCAGCCAGAGAAAAGGAGGAACTCTTTTAACAGATGAGTAAGGCAGCCCTGGTGAAAAGAACAGATGGTTCTATCTTCAAGATAAGCCATGGCCCTCAAAGACTTCAAATACAGTTATTGGTTTTAGTAAGACTGATATCTCTGACAGATGGATTACCAGTAGAGATAAATAAGATTTTTCATTCTTTAGGACTGAGAAAACAGAAGCTAGGCAGCATCTTGACAAGCAACCAGTTGCTTAAAACTAATGTGCTCTTGGAGCCTTGAGAACGTGCTACAACAACAAGTTAGAGATGCTGAATTTAACCTTTCATAGTTTAGAGTTAGAGACAAGCCTTGGAATACAGTTGTAAGAAGAAGACAGATAAGACAGTGACAAGCTAAAAAGGGCAGGTTGCAGGAGTCTCACCTCTGACAGAAAAATGCATAACCACCCTTGATGATCTGATTTAAATCTTATCAATTGAGCCTGAAATCAACAGTTGGATCAAGCTCTGCAACACACTGCTGTAGATCCCCTGAACACACATGTATGTTCTTCTCTGATTAATACATAGATTTTTAAATTATAAAAACAAGTCTTTTATCTGTACAGATCTCAGTCCTTTTCTTCCTTCTCCCACTTTTAAAGAATCCTCAAGCTAAAATGTTATGCAGCTGACTGGGTAAAACCTGGAGACTCTCCACAGGGTAAAAGTACCTATCTAGACAACAAATTACAAACTAAAATTTGACTAGAAGAGGCCTCTAATATACAGAGAAAAAAAAAACTACTTACATGAACATAGCTGTACTAGATACCAAACAACAGGAAATATAGAAAAAAACTCTAGGATAAACAATGGGAAGGAAGAATACGCAAAATCATTTCTATCCTGCAGTCAAAGAGTTGCAAAGATCTGAGTATATAGTGGCCACCTCCTATAGCTAGGCTGGACTTCAGTGAGTAAAGAAGGACATTGACCCACCCATAAAACCTACAACACCAAATTTGTTCTGGCTATAAGATGCACATGCATAGGGATGAAGCGAAGATTGAGGGAACTGTGAACCAATGACTGCCCAAATTTGAGCCCCTTCTCATGTTTGAGAGCCAACTTCTGACACTATTAATGGTACTTTGCTATGATTTCTGACAAGAGCCTAATATAACTGTCTCCTGAGAGGCCTCATCAATCAGCAGATGGAAATAGAAGAACGACAGCCAAACATTAGTCAGAGCTCTGGGAATTTTGTGGCAGAGTGGGGAATAGAATTGAATGGGATTTGGGGTGTCACTGATATCACATGAAGATCTACAAAGTCAACTAACTGACCCTATGGGGCTCACAGAGACTGAGTCATCAGCCGAATAGCATGCAGGGACTGGATCTAGACATCCCTAAACATGTGGAGCAGATGTGTAACTTGGTCTTGAAGTGAGTTCCCTAAGAATTGGAGTTGTGGTTATCTCTGACTCTGTTTCTTGCCATTGGATTCTCTTCCTATAACTGGGCTGGTTCTGTTTGGGCCTCAGTGGAAAGAATGTGCTTAGTTCTGCTGGAACTAAGTGTCCCAGAACAGGGTAGTACACAAGGGTAGGTGTCTTTCTCTTTTTTGAGGAGAATGGGAGGGGGAAGTGGTAGGAAGAATTTTTAAAGGCAGAACTAGGAGGAGAGAAGAAGGGGGGACTGTGATCAGGATATAAAGTGAATAAAATTTTTAAAAATTACTGAAAAAAAGACACCAAAACTTATCTTAGTCACAAATTCTTGGTCACTTTAGGCATGCCAACAATAGGGACTTCCTGTCAGTTTGTGGAAAGTAATCAATAGCCTTGACAATAGTTTGCAATATTTGAGGAAGATCTATGGTACCCCTTTGGCTAAAGACTCAACAAGATGTAACCCATTCCTGGAAGTAGGGGTTTTCCTAAATAGCTGCATGTAAATAATTATATATATATATATATATATATATATATATATATACCCATGAATTTTTCTCTTTCACATCATCTTTTAATCAGTTCGTAAGACCCAACTAAGAGCTTTTTGTCTGACATCCTATGATTTTTTTCATTTCAAGCATTATTTCAGTTTGGCTTTTATTTGGCAATTCCATTCCTTTGTTAAAATTTACTTTGATAACATGAATTATTTTGTTTCATTTAACTACTTGTATAATCTCAATCTTCATTAAGACATTTATTCATATCATCTTTAAAGTTCTCGAAGATACTCATAATTGCTGATTTGAGGTTCTTATGCTATGTTTTAGCTAAATTACTTTTCTCAGCATTTATAGAAGAGGGTTCTTGATTCTGGTAGAATCCATGTGGTCTTGTTTACTTATATTTCACTGGTGCTGGAATTGAGGCATCTGGAATTAGGACAATTATGTTTCTTTGTGTAGCTATCTAGTCTCATAATTGTGCAGCAGATGCTTTCTTCTTTGGTTGAGGTTGCTCTAATGTGGTTCCTACTTTGTCAATCTGTGGGATCCCCTGGTAGAAAGAAGTTCTTCTGGTTAGTGTTGACTCACCAAGCAATGGCATTGGGTTGAAGGAATGGTTGAGTCTTGTGTAACTGAAGTGTCTGTGTTGTCTCAGGGAAAGAGATGTTCAATGTAACCACAAAGAGATGGAGATGGGCTAGAAGAAATGGCTGAAAGAAGTGGTATAGAGAAAATCAGGGAAACCTGTGCCTGTAACAAGTAGTCAAATGCCAAGAAGATGAAGATGGTCTGTGAGAAGGGCTCAGACAAGCAAACAACAGGTTTAAGAATAGTCTAGAAAGAGCAGAAAGAAATGAGGATGGAGGACACAGTTAGCTTTCTCAGGTCCCAGCTAAGAGATGACTTAAAGATGTTTGATAAAAATATGTTCTGCTGTTTACCAGATAGTCACAAAGGAATGGAGATATATTAAATGAAATGGCTGAAATGATAGTGAGGAAGATATAAGGGAATTCTTGGTATTCACCATTTGGCTAATTCCCAAGAAGGTAGAAATGGGCAAAGAGGAGGGCATGAAGAATTTTATTTCCAGGAATCTTTCTACTTTGATTTATTTGGAAATAATGTAATTAATGTACTTGTGTATAGAAAATATCAAAAAGTCAATTAAAAATATGTCTAGGGGTAGAACCTTATGAAATTCACCCCTCCACTTGGAGGAATTGGTGCTGTCTGTGTTCATATATTACCTAGTCAGTCACATTTCTGAATTGATATTATGGATATAGTTTCCCTGTCAGTTCTAGGAGACAGACTATCACAGCTGACTTATTAGTCCTCTTACTCTTTGATCCTTCCTATCCCCTTTCAAAACATTTTCTGAACCTTGGATGAAAGATTTGTGTTATAAATGAAACCATTGGGCTGGGTTCCCCATGATCATTAGATCTCTGAATTAACAACAGTTGTGGTTTTCTGTAATAGTCTTCACCTGCTGCAAAGAGAAGTTTCTTTGATGTAGATGAGAGTGTCACTTATCTGTTGGAGCAATAATGAGTTTTAGAATATAATTAGGAGTTATTCTGATCTAGTAATGTGGCAGTAGTAGTAGTAGTAGTAGTAGTAGTAGTAGTAGTAGTAGTAGTAGTAGTAAGCCACACAAGTTTCTGATACCAGAAATGGTTTGCTTCTGTTGATTAGGCTGTTGCTAAAGAGAGACTTAGTCTCTCCTAAAAAGTAGCCCCAATATAAAATGATCAGCAATAAAATAATATACACAGACCAACAGTAAGGGAATTCAGCAGATTATATTTGCTTATTTATGCACTTTCTTCTTTGGGTTATGTTATCTTAAATCAAAGGGGCTGTGCTTAATGAGAATCAATATGTCTGACCTTGATTTTAATAACACGATGAGATTGTCAAACTTGGTGTTGGGTTGGTGTGGTATCTGGGGCTACCAAGTGAAATGTCAAGGTATGTAATGTATTAATTTATTCTCTTGTGGCTTATCTAATAAAATCAAATTTCCTAAAATACCTACTTCACTTGACCTATTTACACTGTTCATCTAGTTTCTAGAGCACAACGAATATTTTTTTTATTAACTTGAGTATTTCTTATTTACATTTTGAATGTTATTCCCTTTCCCGGTTTCCGGGCAAACATCCCCCTAATCCCTCCCCCTCCCCTTCTTTATGGGTGTTCCCCTCCCCACCCTCCCCCCATTGCCGCCCTTCCCCCAACAATCACGTTCACTGGGGGTTCAGTCTTAGCAGGACCAAGGGCTTCCACTTCCACTGGTGATCTTACTAGGATATTCATTGCTACCTATGAGGTCAGAGTCCAGGGTCAGTCCATGCATAGTCTTTTGGTAGTGGCTTAGTCCCTGGAAACAACAAATATTTTTTAAAGGAATGGATGAATGATTTTTTTCATATCTGGTTGTGAAGCCTCATTGTTAAGAGTCAACCAAACTGTACATTTTGATATCCAATATGACCTGAGACATAATTTTTTCTTTCTTTCTTTTTTTCGGAGCTGGGGACCAAACCCAGGGTCTTGTACTTGCTAGACAAGCGCTCTACCACTGAGCTAAATCCACAACCCCCTGAGACATAATCTTAAATTATTATATAACGCATAAATTTACTTTTACAAAAATACTTTAAGCTCCTCAATTTCTGCTCACTCTCATCTGTAAAACGGAAGATTGTGATGTGGGGTGTGTGTGTGTGTGTGTGTGTGTGTGTGTGTGTGTGTGTGTGTGTGTCTGTGTGTCTGTGTGTCTGTGTGTCTGTGTGAATGTAGCCCAATTGGTAGAATACCTGCCTGACATGCATACAGTCCTATGCTAGGTCCCAAATACAACATAATCTGAGTGTTGGATACCTGTAAATTAAGTATTTGGGAGATGGAGACTGGAAAATCAAAAGTTCAAGGTCTTTCTTAGCTGCCTAGCAAATACAAGGTTAACGTGGATTACATGACACTATTTTATATTTTCATCAGGCTGAAGAAAGGGAGTTTTGACTGATATATATGTATATTTGTGTATGATATATACCTGCATGAAGTGTGCATTTGTTCATGTGAGTCCTAGTATGCATATGAAAGTCAGAAGGCAATGTCACTGTCAGTCCTGATCCTCCAACATTTTTGATACTGAGTCCTTTCTGTCATTTACTGATTCATACTCCAGGCTAGTAGACCAGCTATCTTGCAGTGATGATCCTGTCTCTGCCTTTCCTCTGCCAGCATGGACAAGAGACACTTTGAATGAAAGATGACCGAAACTTAGTGATCATCTACTTTTTTCAGGTGATATCAAAGTCTCGGTGTAGACTTAATCAAAATAAATTAAAAGAAAAAGAGTTGGGCTGAATTTTCAGAGGAAGGATAACTGTGGCTTCAATCCACCATTATACCATGTAAGCTGAGACCCAGGTGTCATGTGTTTAAAATACTAATTCTTTGAAATTCATACCCACTTCTTTCTCTACAGTATCTAAATAATCATGACATTTTATACTCTTACCTATAAGAATTGTGTCCCTAAAACAATTATTTAACTTTGTATCTCATACCTCCCTATATTTGCCAAATTATGTAATAGAGTATATTACATGAACCACGAAAATAATGAAAGAAAAATTAGTTAACAGGAATGGAACAAAAATAGTTCATTTTCCATGATTAGTTTAATGTCTTCTAGCATTCTCTAAAGTGGAATCAATATCAACTTGCAAGAATATTTACCTAAGAAAAATTTTCATGATGTACATTCCATAATTATCAAGTAAAATCATACTTACATAAAGAGGAAAACAAGATTGCTTGAGTTTGACAGACTCTTTGAAAATTAATTGTGTTTGTGTGTAATAAACTGCTCAGTACTCACTGGGAATGAGGTAATGATCCCCAATGATTGAATTAAAACTGGAATTCAGAGTGTCTGCAGAGACTTATCCTCAGTGACAAACAAAGAGTGGGGGCAGCTTTATAGCTACAAAACATAGTAACTTGAACTTTTATTGTGAAATGAATTCTTACTTAAGGAAGTAAGACTTTGACTTTATTGGTAAATGGAGACACTTTACTCATTGAAATATATTTATTTACAAACCATAGTGGAAGAACAAGTCAGGTGGAATCAGAGTTATTAAATATAAGAGGACATCACAAACCAAACTTTCATAGAATCACCTTGTATTTCATTAGTAAATTATCCAGAGTGATCAAGCATAAAACTATGTTTTCATAGACTGTTTATCTATCCATTGTTGAGATCAGAAACCAGCATGACCTTCAAAGGTCATGTTACATTACATAGTATTCACCGAAAGTATTCACTAGCTTTGAAGTGCCTTTGTGGCTTATTGTCAGGGAATATCATGTGCATTTTTATCTTTTGTTTATGCACTGAATGTTCCATCATCACAGGCACCAATGTGGACGAATGAGGATATAAACATCAAAAGTAAGGTATAAGAGAAGCTTGGTAAATTACTTAACTTCTTTGTTTGAATATTTATAGATGAGTGTCTTCTATTGAAAATTATGTGAATTTATTCCATGTTCCTGTTAGAAAGGACTGTGACATTGGGAAGTGGTTTGGTGTGTCTTCATAAATACTAATAATGTGCTAAATGTTCATAATTTGTTCAATGATTATGAAATGTTATTACTGACAATCTAATATACTTCTTTCTGTGGGCTAATTTCTAAGTAGCAATGCCATCTTATACTCTAGTCAGTAAAAGTTGTTCATGTCTAAAATAATTACCCCACATACCTCTCTATAATCACAAAAGTACATATAGAGTTTTTATGCTACACCAAACACTAAAATACTAAAAGAAAAATTAATGCACATGAATGGAACAAAAGTAGCTTGTTTTAACATTTAGTTTAATGTCTTATAATGTTCACCAACCTGAAATAATTTTGAGGAGAGATGTTCTATTTAGAAGTATTTAAATATTTAATGGGCTTAAAATGTGAGGTTCCATTCGGAATTTTAAAGTGATATTTCTTTTGTTTCTTCAACGTTTTAACAAGAAAAGTTATTACCTTTTTAAAAGTTGATGAAGACATGACTTTTGCATAGAGAAACAATGTACTCTGTATGCAGTGTTAGCAACAAAGCACATCTGTGTCATAACTACCAGAAAGCTTGATGTCCCCTTTACTACATAACCACTCTTCATATATGGTGCAGATACTAAAAGAAATACTCTGAGTTTAACCCACCTATTCTCATATCTACTTCTCTGCTTGTTACTTTTATTTTGTGTGTGTGAATGCTGCATGCATACACACATTGCACCACATGCATGTATGGTGCCTGCAAAGCCCAGAAGAAAGCATTAGGTCCCCAGAACTGGAAATACAGACTACTGGGAGAAGGGGGTTGGAGATCAAATCCAAGCCCTTTGCAAATGCAGAAAATGATCTAAATTACTGAGCCATCTCTGAAAACCCATAAATTAATTACTTCATATATATGTGTGTGTATGTGTGTGTACATATATATGTGTGCATATATATACATATGTGAGTACACACATATATATTGTATATATATACACATTTATACATATACATGTGTGTTACTTAAAATCTTTTCTGCTTTAAAATGGAAACAATAAAAAAGGAAAATGCTATTTGATGGAAATTAAAATTGGAAAATATACAAGTTAATTTGATTGTGCGATGTAGTAAACATTTAATAAAAGATAGAAATATTTAAGTCAAAATTTAAGTTCATAATTTTATGCTTTTATATTTTGTTATACTTAATATAAATACATTGTTACTTTCTTAAAGCTCACATTATTTTATTTATTTATTTATTTATTTATTTATTTATTTATTTATGTGAGGGGGTGGTATTGGTAACACAGCATACATGAGGATAGCAAAGAAAACCTTCAGGAGTTGGTTCGCTCTTCCCATCTTGTAAGTTCTAGGAATCACACTGTAGCTGTGAGCTGTAGATTGGGAACAAGAATCTTTACTTTCCAAGTCATCTCACTGGGCCAAGTCTCAAAAATTTAAATTTTATCATTAATGACAATTGGATATGTATTACTGTAAATGAATGTAAATAAGCATTTTAATTTTTACTACATTTCTAGTATTTCTGCATAAATAATTTGAAGGAATTATTGCGCATAAATGTACAAACTGACAATCTCAGTAAAACATCCATTATTGATGCAATTTAAAATAATATATTAGTTAAGAATGTTTCTGTGGTCAGTATTAAATGAAAAGAAAAAACCTATTTGTAAGTCCCTTCCTGTACTTTCTTCATCACAGCCCTGATCTGGCATCAACTACACTGCCCCATGGCTTTCCTAGAAGATGGGAACCACACTGCAGTGACAGAGTTCATTTTATTAGGCATAACAGATGACCCAGTCCTTAAAGTCATTCTCTTCACCATCATCCTGTGCATATATGTAGTAACCATGTCTGGGAACCTCAGTACCATCCTTCTCATCAGAGTCTCCCCCCAGCTCCATCACCCCATGTACTTTTTTCTCAGTCACTTGGCTTCTGTAGACATAGCCTATTCATCTTCTGTCACACCTAATATGCTTGCCAACTTCCTGGTGAAGCAAAATACCATCTCCTACCTCGGATGTTCTATTCAGTTTGGTTCAGCTGCTTTCTTTGGGACAGTTGAATGCTTCCTTCTGGCTGCCATGGCTTATGATCGCTTTGTAGCAATCTGTAACCCACTGCTTTATTCCACCAAAATGTCCACACAAGTCTGTATCCAGTTGGTTGTAGGATCTTATATAGGTGGGTTTCTTAATGCTTCTTCCTTCCTCCTTTCCTTTTTTTCCTTTATCTTTTGTGGACCAAATAGGATCAATCACTTTTTCTGTGATTTTGCTCCTTTGGTGGAGCTCTCGTGTTCTGATGTCAGTGTCTTTGTAGTTGTTACCTCATTTTCTGCTGGCTCAGTTACTATGCTAACAGTGTTTGTCATAGCCATCTCCTACACCTACATCCTCATCACCATCCTGAAGATGCACTCCACTGAGGGTCGGCACAAGGCCTTCTCCACCTGTACCTCCCATCTCACTGCAGTCACTCTTTTCTATGGGACTGTAATGTTCATCTATGTGATCCCCAAGTCCAACTACTCCACTGATCAGAAGAAAGTGGTCTCCCTATTCTACATGATGGTGATCCCCATGTTGAACCCCCTTATCTATAGCCTTAGAAATAATGAGATTAAGGGTGCTCTGAAGAGACTGCTTGATAAGAAAATATTTTCTTAGACTCATCTGTTGCTTTATAAAACCTAATATAATAATGGCAAGTGCCCCAGAATAATGGGATCATCATCTCAGATTTTATCATTTACCTTCTTGTTAGTCCTTTTGTCCTTATCTCCCCCTTCTCCCTGTATATATACCTTTTACTGCATTTCTCTTTTGTATTTTTATTGTGTTTTGGAAAATATAATACATAGTATGGTGTATTATATATTACACTTTGTATATAGTACTATGTGTGTGTGTTTTCACCCTCTTTCCGAATTCTTTTCATTATAACTCCATCTCCTACACATCCAACTACTCTTTTTTGCTAAACTGTCTTGTGCTATCTGTACATAGTAAGATATTTAGGCTTTGACTGAAGCATGGTTAACATGACAGGGGCTGTACCTTTATATAAAACTGACTTTCCTTCTTCTGTAAGACATCAGTTGCCAATAACTCCACAACTACCAGTGGACATCAGGCCTATGTTCCCTCTCCATGATGAGATTTTGCCTGGTTTGAGCTTGTGCGTGTTAACACAGCTAACATGAGATTATATTAGCAATGATTCTCTTGTGTCCTGAAAACATTGTTTATTTGTAGTCCTCAACCAGCTCTGGCTCCTGTATTCTTTCTAGTCACATTCTCATGATGCTTCCTGAGCTTGGAAAGAAAGAGGTATGATATAGATGTTCCACATAGTGCTAAGCCATAGTAATCACCAAAGTCTCTAAGTATCTGCACATTGATAAATTAATGTTAATCACAATCTACTACAAAAAGAAGCCTGCTGATGAGAGTTGAGAAATGTACTGATTTATGGGTACAATGATAATTCATTGCAAGCTGGTTTGATACTACATCCATTTAGAGAAATCAAGATAATGTGCTGTTCCCTAGGTGAAGTAGAAGTTTCTGAGTTTTTTTTTTTAAAAAACTCAGTTGTGTCATGTAGTGTTTTCCTGGAAGCTGTCTTATGAGAGAGCACATGATGTTTTTCTTGAAGCTGTCTTGTGATAAGGCATGTGATGTTTTGCTGAAAACGGACACTTGAGAGGGTATATGATGTTTAGAAAGAATATAAGTAGAACCCCAGAAACAGTGAGAGATTGTTCTTGCATTGCTATGCCATGCAGTGCTTCACTGGTCTTTGTTGATCTTGACTTCATAGAGAGAAACACACCAAAGAACTTCTTATGGTATTCGGGCTGATTCTGGCCACTTCTGCTGACTTACACTGATTCAGCAGAATGTCGCATTTTCTGTTGGATTGAGCCACCCCTACTCTTTCATGTTTATATTTTTTATTAAACTGGACTGCTGGTATTTTGACAATGAAGAAGGGGATTGCCTCAAGGTACTACTTCTAAATAGATACAAATTCTCCTTTTCCTACTAACCTTCTTTCTCTCCTATATCTGATGGGTATGCTAGAAGGGAAGTTGAAGCATATAAGAACCTCGAATAGAGGTTTTGAAAGCCCACACCAAGGCGCTATGACCTGCTTAGCACAGGTTTTGGCCCTGATAGTAGTGTTAGGTATGATTTCTATCTTGTGAAGTTAGACCTAGATACAGTAAGAAAGTTGTTGTTTATTCCTATGGGTTTTTTGTCACCATAGCAATAGAAGGTGTCTTTCCCAGCTGGTGGTTATTGTACTTGATATATTCAAAATACACATTGTACAACACAGATTTTAAAACATTGTTATATTAGGCCATAGATATTTTAAAATCTTTCCATTCACTTTTGAATAGAATCCAGATATTCATTTTTCCCTTAAACACTTAATATGTTCCTGCTTTAGTACTACTTGCCTCTTGGGGACTTCATTGCAAGCCTACAAAGGCTAACAACTCGCACTCATGCTACAGCTATCTTTACTATGCATATCTTTATTTTTCTTCCCCACTGAATTCTATGTTTTAAAAGTTTAGTGATTCTCTAGTGTACTCTCCACTGAACTATTAATTTCAAGAAAATTGTTTTATTCAGTAACAGAACTTTTGTATGTACTTGGTTCAACAATAAAATAAATACAAAACAAAAACATGTAGATGGATTTAATGGGTCAATGGTTGTCCTGTATCTATCTGTAAAATAATTTCAAAGATCTGACAGAATATTCCAGAAAGAACTTCTCATAAAGAATAAGGGCTCTTCTGACTTTTGATGTCTATGTGTTGTCGTACATAAAGGACATATGGAACCTTTTGCCACCTGCAGAAGTCAGGAGAACTGACCATGATGTCGTGAGAGTAGGAAAGCACATGGAAGAGTGGACCCAGCCCCTAGCCTTGGCAACAGTGTAGCTGGACGTGATGGTGGAGGTTATGGGTGAGTCAGCCCTGGGGATGTGTAAGTAGAAGAGCTGGACTACTACCTCAAAGGGCACAACACTAGTAGAGCAGACTTTGCACTTTTACTAAACAGCACAGTAATGTTGGTTGGCCCTGGAGGCATGGGTGGAGAGCCAATGCTGAGGCTATGAGATCAGGAGAGCTGACTCTGCCAGCTGAAGATGGGGACATTGTTAGCCTAGCCAAATGAGGACAGGAGAGCTCAGTTCAGTTAACATCCAGGCTCAGGTCCAGTATTTCCTTACCCCTAAATCTATATCATCTGCGAATAGTTGGAACATAAGAAAGGGCCAAGCCTGCTGACATAAAGCTCCATGACACAGGGCAACAACAAGATAAGCATGAGGAGGCCCAGTGAGGGTGTAATATTTATGGTATCACAGAAGCCAGAGATCTTGAACCTGACCAATAACTCACTGCAGTGAACATTTGCAAGTTAAGATGTGGGGACAAAGCAGTAAATGTAACATATACTGTGACATACTATAACTCCAAAAATTAATTACATAGTTTCCATGTTTCTCTCTCTCTCTCTCTCTCTCTCTCTCTCTCTCTCTCTCTCTCTCCATCTCCCCCCTCTCTCTCCCTGTGTGTGTGTGTGTGTGTGTGTGTGTGTGTGTGTGTGTGTGTGTGTGTGTATGCTTTTTATTTTGGGGAAAATTTGAAAATATGAAGGGTGGATATGAGGGGTGAAATGATTAGCAGGGCTGGGAGGTCTGATGCAAAACACAGAAAAAAAGGAGTTACAGATAAGACTTCTTTTAGGACTTTTTAAAAATTTCTTACTATGAAACATATCAATTTTCTTACAAGAAATTAGTACCAGACTCCCCAACCAGTAAGAGACCTGCACACCTTCCAGTTCCTAACTGTGTCAGGATTAAATCTCCAATGCTGCACCCTATCCCACATAACCGCACCCAGCTGTAGCTCAACTCCCGAGGCATTCTGACACATCCAGGATCACAGGATCACAGGAACCCCAGGGTCACAAGGTCAGGCTCCAGTCAGAGACAGGGAAGCTAGATAACATCAGATATGACCAGATGGCAAGAGGAAATCTTAAGAACATAAGCAACATAAACAAATTTGAAATGTTGACATCAGAACCTACTTCATTCACCAAAGAAGTCCTGAATACCCAAACACACCTATAAAACAAGATTCAAATCCAAATCCTCATTTCATGAAGATGATAGAGGACTTTAAGAAGGCCATAAATGATTCCCTTAAAGAAATACAGGAGAACACAAATGAACAAGTAGAAGCCCTTAAAAAAGAAACAATAAATTCCTTAAAGAAATACAGAAGAAATACAAAGGACATGGTCAAACAAGTGAAGGAACTGAACAAAACTGTCCAGGATCTAAAAATGGAAATAGAATTATTAAAGAAAACTCAAAGTCAGAAAGACCTGGAGATGAAAAATCTAGTAAAGAGAACATGAGTCACAAATGCAAGCAACACCAATAAAATAAAGAGATAGAAGAGAGAATCTCAGTTGGAGAAGATAAAATAGAAGACATTGACACAATAGTCATGGAAAATACAAACAGCAAAAAGCTCCTATTGCAAAAGATTCAAGAAAACCAGAACACATGAAAAGACCAAACCTGAGAATAATAGGTGTAGAAGAGAGTGAAGATTCCCAACACAAAGGGCCAGCAAACATCAAAAAACTTATAGAAGAAAACTTTTCTAACTTAAAAACAGAAATGCCCATAAACATAAAAGAAGTCTACAGAACACCAAACAGATGGGAACAGAAAAAAATTCCTCTTGTCACATAATAATTGAAACACCAAATGCACAGAATAAAAGAAAGAATATTGAAAGCAGTAAGGGGAAAATGTCAAGTAACATATAAAGGCAGAGCCATCAGAATTACACCAGACTTTTCAAAAGAGAATCTAAAAGCCGGAAGATCCTGGGCAGATGTCATACAGACCCAAAGAGAACAAAACTGTACCCCAGGTTACTATACCCAGGAAAACTCACAATTACCATAGAAGGAGAAACCAAGGTATCCCAAAAGAAAACCAAATTCAAACAATATTTTCTACAAATCCAGTCCTACAGAGAATAATACAGGAAAAAATATAACACAAGGGGGGGGCTACACCCAAGAGAAAGCAAGAAATTAATCTTTTCACAGCAAACTAGAAAGAAGAGAAATGTACAAAAACAATTCCACCTCTAACAAAATAGCAAAAATAACAAGAAGCAGCAATCATTGGTCCCTAATAACTGTCAAAATCAGTGGACTCAATTCGCCAATGAAAAGACATAGGGTAACAGATTGGATATGTAAAGAAGAGATGGAGCATTTTGTTGCATACAGGAAAAAGACCTAAGGTTCAAAGACAGATGTTAGCTAAAAGTAAAAAGATAACAAAAAATTTTCCAAGCAAATGGTCCCAAGAAAAAACCTGCTGTAGTCATTGTAGTATCCAAGAAAATAGACTGAAAGGCTGAGAAAGAAATTAGCAAAATGACACCCTTCACAATAGTCGCAAATAATATAAAATAGGTCAGTGTGGATCTAACCAAGCAAGTAAAGATCCATATGGCAAGAACTTCAAGTCTCTGAAGAAAAAAAATTGAAAATCTCAGAAGATGGAAAGGCATCCAATGCTCATGGATTGGCAGCATTAATATAGTAAAAATGGCCATTTTGCCAAAAGCAATTCACAGATTCAATGCAATCCCCATCAAAATTACAACTCAATTCTTCATAGAGTTAGAAAGAGCAATTTACAAATTCATTTGGATTAACAATAAATAAAGGATAGCAAAAACTACCCTTAACAACAAAAGAACTTCTGGAGGAATCACCATCCCTGACCTCAAGCAGTATTACAGAGCAGCAGCGAGAAAAACTATATGGTATTGATACAGAGACAGACAGATAGACCAGTGGAATAGAATTGAAGACCCAGAAATGAACCCACACACCTACAGTCACTTGATTTTTGACAAAGGAGCTAAAACCATCCAATGGAAAAAAAGATAACATTTTCAACAAATGGTAATTCAACTGGAGGTCAGCATGTAGAAGAATGGAAATCCATCCATTCTTATCACTTAAGTCTAAGTGGATCATGGACCTCCACATCAAACTAGATACATTCAAAATAATATAAGAAAAAAGTGGGGAAAAAACTCAAACACATGGGCATGGGAGAAAATTTCCAGAACAGAACACCAATGGCTTATGCTCTAAGATCAAAAATTGACAAATTGGATCTCATAAAACTGCAAAGGCAGTCTGTAAGGCAAAGGACACTGTCATTAGGACAAAATGGCAACCAACAGATTGAGAAAGGATCTTTATCAATCCTACACCTAATAGAGGCTAATATCCAAAATATACAAAGAACTCATGAAGTTAGACTCCAGAGAGGCAGATAACCCTATTAAAAATGGGGTTCAGAGCTAAACAAAGGATTCACAGCTGAGGAATATCAAATGACTGAGAAGCACCTAAAGAAATGTTCAACATCTTTAGTCATCAGGGAAATGCAAATCAAAACAACCCTGAAATACCACCTCACATCAGTCAGAATGGCTAAGATCAAAAATTCAGGAGACAGCAGATGCTGGAGAGGATGTGGAGAAAGAGGAACAGTCCTCCATTGTTGGTGAGATTGCAAACTGGTACATCCTCTCTGGAAAACAGTCTGGAGGTTCCTCAGAAAACTGGACATTGCACTAACTAGGACTGAGCTATACCTCTCCTGAGCATTTACCAAGAAGATGCTCCAACATACAATAAAGACACGTGCTCCACTATGTTCATAGCAACCTTATTTATAATAGACAGAAGCTGGAAAGATCCCAGACGCCCTTCAACAGAGAAATGGATACAGAAAATTTGGTATGTCTACAGAATGGAGTACTACTCAGCTATCAAAAACAATGAATTCATGAAATTCATATAGGCAAATGGGTGGAACTAGAAAATATCATCCTGAGTGAGGTAACCCAACACAGAAAAACACACATGGTATTCACTCATTGATAAATGGATATTAGCCCAAATGCTCAAATTACCCAAGAAGCACATACAACATGAAAATCAAGAAGGATGAAATACATACACATACATAACACACCTGAATGGAGTTACCATATAATTGGGGGTGAGGAAAGTCCCATCTAGACATCTCTTCTCACTAAGTGAAACCTCCAGTGACAGGAGTTCGTTACATATAATTAAGATTCTACCCAAAGTCGATTATACGTGGACTGATCCTAGACTCCAACTGCATAGGTAGCAGTGAATAGCCTTGTTGGGACACCAGTGGAAGGGGAAGCCCTTCATCCTGCAAAGGCTGGACCCACAGTGTAGGGGATTGTTGGGGAGGGGGCAGTAATGAGTGGTGGATGGGGAAGGGAACCACCATATAGAAGAGGAGGGGGAGTGGTCAGGTGTGATGGACAGGAAATCAGGAAAGGAAATAACATTTGAAATGTAAATAATAAATACCCAGTTTAATAAAAGTGGAAGAGAAAAAAGAAAACATAAAGCTGGTGAAAACAAAATGGAAGGAGGGGGCCAACGTAACTGATGTTATGGATCAAATGAACCTAACCGATATATAGAGAACATTTCACTGAAACACAAAAGAGTATAACTTCTTACCATATAAAAGAACATTCTACAAAACTAAGTATACACTTGGTCACAAAGCAAGACTCAACAGATACAAGAAATTTAAAAGATTTCCTTGTACCTTTTCAGACAATCATGGACTTACGCTAGACTTCAACAACAAAAGAAGCAACAGAAAGCATACATGCTCATGGAAACTGAACAGCTCTTTAATGAATAGTTTCTGTGTCTGGAAATAAATAAAGGAATGAAACACTATCTAGAATTCAATCACAAAAAAGCCATTATATACCTAAACTTATGGGAGACAATGAAAGAGTGCTAAGAGGAAAGTTCAAAGCACTATGTGTAGACATAAAGAAATTAGGGGGTTCTTACACTAGCAATTTAAAGGTACATCTGAAATCTCCATTTGAAAAAAAAAGCAAACACTACTAAGAGGACTAGAGGATAGAAAACCATCAAAATGGGGGCTGAAATCAGTCAATTAAAAACAAGAAAACAAAACAATAAAAAAAAACCAAGAAAGCACTGGTTCTTTGAGAAAATAAATGAAAAAGACTAACTAAAAGACAGAAAGACAGGATCCACATAAACAAAATCAGAATTGAAAGGGAAACATAAAAAGAGACAATGATTGAAAGAATCATTAGGCCTTCCTTGAAAAGCGGGTAATCTAGAAATTGCAAAGTCTAAATGAAATGGACTAAATGAAATTTCCTAGCATAATATCACTTACCAAAATTAAATCAACATCAAGTTAATTGTCTAAACAGTCCTTTAACTTCTAAGTAAATAGAAGCAGTCACTAAAATCTCCCAAACAAGAAAGTTCGAGTGACAAATAGTTTTAGGGCAGAATTCTACTACACTTTTAACAAAGAGCTAATGCTAACACTCTTAAAACTATTCCAGAAAACAGAACACTGCAAGCCTTATTCTATGAGGTTATAGTCACCCTAATAGTTAAATAACAGGCTCAAAAAAAAAAAAAAAAATTCAGATGAATTTCTAATATAAACTTTGATGAAAAACACTCAATAAAATACTCAAAAACAAAATCAAAGAACACATGAAAACATCATCCATCAGGATCAAGTAGGTTTCATCTCAGGGATGCAGGGGTGGTTCAGTACACAAAATCTGTCAATACAATACACTATATGAAAGAAAAAAATCATAGGATCATTTCATTAGATGTTGACAAAACCCAGTACCCCTTCATGTCAGAAGTCTTGAAGAGATTAAGGATAAAATACATAACATAATAAATCAATATATAGCATGCCAACATCAAATTAAATGGAAAGAAACAAAACAATTCCACTATTATCAGAGACAAGACAAAGCTTCTCATTCCCTATCTATTCAATATAGCTTAAAGTTCTAGTTAAAGCAGAAAGGAAACTAAATGAAATCAAGGGGATACTAATAAAAAAGGAAGGAGTCAAAGTATTGCTCTTCACAGAATTTATGATACTATACATAAGTGACCAAAAATTCTACCAGAGAACTCCTACAGCTGCTAAATACCTTCAGTAAAATGGCTACAAACAAAGTTAACTAAACAATTCAATAGCCCTCCTTTATAAAAATAAGTAAGCCAAGAAAGAAATTTTGAAACAGCACCATTGCAATATCCAGAAATAATATAAAATATCTTCCTTATTATCCTAACAAAGCACGTAAAAGACCTCCATGACAACTTCCAGTCTCTGAATAAATGATTGAAGAAGATATCAGAAGATGGAAAGATCTCCCAGGCTCATGGATCATTAGGATCAACAAAGTGAAAATAATCATCTTACCTAATTCAATCTAAAGATTCAATACAATTCCCATTAAATTTCAATATGGAAAAAAACAAAAAACCAAAGGTAGCTAAAATAAACCTGAATAAGACAAGAACTTCTGGCATTGCCACTATCCCTGACTTCAACCTGCACTATGGAGCAATAGTGATAAAAACTATATGAGGTAAGGATAGGAATAGATAAGTTGATCAATGTAATTGAATCAAATATTTGAAATTAACCCACACACCTACACTTGATTTTATGACAAAGAAGCCAAAACCATACAACCAAACAAAGAAAAAATTTCAACAAATGGCACTGGTCGAACTATATGTCTGCATATGAAAGAACACAAATAGATCCATATTTATCACCCTAAGCAAAACTCAAGTCTAAGTGAATCAAAGACCTCAACATAAAACAGATAAACTAAATTTATTAATATAGATCATGGGGAAGCCTGATATACATGGGTACAAGAAACAACTTACTGAAGAGAACACCAATAGCTACTCTCTAAAATCAACAATTGATAAATTGGACCTCATGAAACTGAAAAAGCTTCTGTAAGGCAAAGGATACCATCGAGAGGACAAAACTGCAGCTTACAGATAGGGAAAAGATCTTCACTAACTCTACAACCAACATAAGGGCAATATCCAAAATATATAAAGAACTCAAGAATGTAAGCACCAACAAAGCAAAAAACCAAATTGAAAAAAAAAGTGTTGCAGAGCTTAACAGAGAATTCTCAACAGAGGGTTCCTGAATGGCCAAGTTCCTAGTCATCAGGGAAATGCAAATCAAAACAACCCTTAGAATCTGTCTTATTTCACCACGATGGCTAAGACCAAAATCAGAAGGGACAGCATGCTGGTAATGGTGTAGAGCAAGGGAAAGACTCCTTCATTGCTGTGGGGAGCGCAAACTTGTACAACCACTTTGGAAATAAATTTTATAATTTTCAGAAAACTAGTATATTTTTATGTCAAGCGTGGCTTTACTGCCCTTGAATATGTACACAAAAATGCCCCACTAGCAGCTTTATTTGTAATAGAAACTAGAAAATAACCTAGATATTCCTCAACTGAAGAATGTCTAATGAAGAGGTTGTTGATTTATACAATAGTATACTACTCAGCTACCAAAAACAAGGACATCATGAAATTTTCCAGCAAAGGCATGGAACTAGAATCTACCACCCCAAGATGTAACAGCAACCCCAAAAGATATGCATGTCATTGGTAAACTTATATGTAGATATTAGCCATAATGTATAGAATACCAACACTACAATAGTCAGAACCAAGGAAATTAAGCAATAAGGTGAGCCCAAGTGATAATGCTTGAATCTCACCTGACATAACTCTATCATATTCTTTGAATAACTATCATATGAAGCATGTTCATTCTTACTTAAGAAAAAACCCCCAGAGACTGACAAACTCCTTGAAAAGTCTCTCTCTCTGTGTGTGTGTGTGTGTGTGTGTGTGTGTGTGTGTGTGTGTGTGTGTGTGTGTGTGAGAGAGAGAGAGAGAGAGAGTGTAATGAATTGGGAGTGAGATAATGATCTCCAGTGACTTGAATTCACACTTTAATCAGTTTTTCAGCAGGGAATTATCCTCAATTACAAACAATGACAGCAGGAATCAGCTGTACAGCTACAAAAGCAAAATAACCTTGACCTTATTACTTTGCAATGAATTCTGTTTGGAAGAGGTAACTTTTGAGTTTTCTGGGTAAATTTGCCTTTTTATTTGACCTTTATCATTAGAGAATAATTCATTCTTTGAAAATTTATCCAAACTTATATGCTTTAGTGGACACACATGTTTGGTGGGATAGGCAATAAACTGAACCAAAAAACCCTAGCTGAATCAGCTTCTATTTCCATATTCAAATTCCTGTGAACATCCAGTTAATCTCCACTGTTAGATGTTCCTTATTTATTTGGCCACTGATGAATCTAGAATCCAGCATGATCAATAACATTTTCCTGAGTCACTATTTTTAAAATGCTTTGACCGAGTACTTTGCATGATTTCTTGTAGAGATACTCGCTTGCTTATTGACTGAAAGTTCTAGTATGACTGGCAGCAAATATTTTAGACAATCAGAAGGTATAATGTTGAAAATCTTGGAGTAAGACTTTATGTGATCCTGAGCTGGATGAACAAGTTTAACTTAACACTTTACATTGAGTGTTTTCCTCACCTTTGTACAGTGTAGGAAACCATGTGATTTCATTCCATCACATTCCACTTAGAAAACACAGATTCCTTTCTAGTTTCCCAAGTTCTAGTGAGAATATTTATCCTGGTGTAGATTTGGTTCACTAATATATAATATGAATTTTGTATGATGGAAACTGGTTTTTAGTATATTAACCACATAGCTGCTTTACATCCTAAATTTGCCTGTGCTTTCAACTTTACTGTGACTTTTACATATATAATTACTAAAAGTTAGATCAAATGCGGTTTATCTGCAGCTCATATCCTCAGTCTAGATTTCTTATATAGTCTTCAGCTATTCACCAATTACAAACTAAATATTCTCAAAGAAATAGAATAATTAAACTACTTAATACTGGGAAAAATTAACGAATTATAGAAAATCCTATGTCTTATTCTGGTGCTTAGTACCATCTGTAAGATTAGTCATTATTAGCCTTTATCTTAAAATTTAGTGGTTGTAGACTTTATGTCTTGTGGTATTTACAATAACTTCTTTTGTTTATATGACTCACATTTTAAAACCTTACTTATAAAGCCACACAAGTATATTTTACTATATAGAATTAAATGATAACATATATTATTTGAAGAAGTTCACTACATTAAGTCACATTTATGCACAAAATCATATGTACTCCTAGAGACCTGACTAAAATTTTGTTAGATAGAACTGTCAATTCACCTTAAATGATAAAATTATTTGTGATACCCCATGTTTGTGTTAATAAATTTGAGTTCATCTACTCATAAATCTACCTCTAATATCACAATAATAGCCTTCATCTACCATCAGCTACACTGCTCCATGGCTTTCGTGGAGAATGGGAACCATACTGCAGTGACAGAGTTCATTTTATTGGGATTAACAGATGACCCAGTCCTTAGAGTCA
This sequence comes from Rattus rattus, assembly GCF_011064425.1. Lineage (NCBI taxonomy): Eukaryota > Metazoa > Chordata > Mammalia > Rodentia > Muridae > Rattus > Rattus rattus. The sequence goes on from NC_046155.1 coordinate 106,510,847, forward strand.
TCCTCTTCACCATCATCCTGTGCATCTACCTGGTGACTGTGTCTGGGAACCTCAGCACCATCCTTCTCATCAGAGTCTCCTCCCAGCTCCATCACCCCATGTACTTCTTTCTCAGCCACTTGGCTTCTGCTGACATAGGCTACTCATCTTCTGTCACACCCAATATGCTTCTCAACTTTTTGGTGGAAAAAAATACCATTTCATACCTAGGATGCGGCATCCAGCTTGGTTCAGGTGCTTTCTTTGGGGGAGTTGAGTGCTTTGTTCTAGCTGCCATGGCATATGATCGCTTTGTGGCAATCTGCAACCCACTACTTTATCCAACCAAAATGTCAACACAAGTCTGTGTACAGTTGCTTGTAGTAGCATACATAAGTGGTTTTCTTAATGCCTCCTCATTCAGCCTTTCATTCTTTTCTTTCTTCTTCTGTGGACCAAATAAAATCAATCACTTTTTCTGTGATTTTACTCCTTTAGTTGAACTCTCCTGTTCTGATGACAGTGTCTCCATTATTCTTGCCACTATTACTGTTGGCATTATCATTTTAATCACAGTGATTGTTATTGCTGTCTCCTATATTTACATCCTCATCACCATCCTGAAGATGCACTCCACTGAGGGCTGCCAAAAGGCCTTCTCAACCTGTACCTCCCACCTCACTGCAGTCACTCTGTTCTATGGGACCATTACATTCATCTATGTGACCCCCAAGTCCAACTACTCCACAGATCAGAACAAGGTGTTATCTGTATTCTACATGGTGGTGATCCCCATGTTGAACCCCCTCATCTACAGCCTGAGGAGTAATGAGATTAAGGGTGCTCTGAAGAGACAACTTGGTAGGAAAAGGTTTTCTTAGAAATATCTGTTACATTGTCAGACTTGTTACAGCAAAAATATGGATATAGTAATAAAGGTTGAGTTTCTGTGGTGGAAAATTCTGTTGATATATTATTACCAAACTTGAAAATTTCTAACAAATGTCAGAGTTTAACTTTCAAATAATGAAAGAAATAAAAGGGTCTTTATAAATTACCTGTAATAAAATTAAATAAATTAATTAACAAAATAAGGTGATTCATGTAAAACATAATATGCTGAAAATATTGTGATATTTTCCATTTTTTTCAAATATTTTATATTCAAATTTGTTACAAATTGCATTTTAATTGTATACAAACCCTATGTGTTTGTTAAGGTCAGTTCTCTAGTGCTGTTGGGAAAGGCAAGAATCACAAGCTTGAATCCTTAGTTTACCAGAGGCATGCCATAAAGGAGATATGGGGACTCAAAATATTGTTTTACTTGATATTGTACATAATGTAAAGATTGTTTTCTTGAACATGGGTTCCTCTGGTAATATACAACCTCAGGTATACAACAATGGAGTCAATTAAGAAGAGTCAGAGATTTCAAAAACAGGCTGCTAAAAATTTTCCTTGATCTTCAATGCCAGTTGATAATTTATCTTCTTGTTTTAACAACAGAAACCTTAATACCACCTAGGTATTAAGTCACAAGGACTTCAGGGTATGTGTTTTAACAACTTATTGTCTGATAAGTCTGACAACTACAGTTATTCTGCACAGTGTAAAAGAAACAATGGAGAGAAAGTAGGATGTAGATGGTAGAAATTATTTTTATAGAAATATTATATGTGAGATAAGGGTTTTGTGTATTTTTAAAGTCTGATGTGTGGTGTTGGGTGGTGGTACAATCGCATTGTTAGATACACATAAAAGAACAAGAAATCCATTCCTCATTAATCTGATTTCTTGTCAGCTTCAAAAATTAATTACTTACTTTAGATTTAAACATATTCTTAAGCTTTCCAGGACCAAGGGAAAAAATTGGGACCACAAGGTAAACAAATTAAGAATACAACAAAAGTTTCTCTAAAGAGACTAATGTTATAATTTCAACAGTGAGGCCATGAAAAGGAAATTTTAGAAAGTCTTTATGGACAAGCCACTTATGATCATGTGCACATGTGAGCAGACATGGCTATATCTCCTTTCAAGTTTGACTGCTTTTAGGAGAGATTAAATCAACCTTCACATGTGGGTAATGATCATGCTTACCCCTCTTTCCCCTCTAATGTTACAGAAGCAAATTCCACCTTATTGCTGATAGAACCAAAGCATTGATGTTTTAACTCATTCACTTACATTTTCACACATTCTAGAGTCTTTACAATGATTCTCACATTTCAGATGTTAGTTTAGAACAATGGAAGTACTTACAAATAAAAACTGGCAAAAGTGGAATTTTGGATCACTCATATAGGATCTTGACAATAAAACTAAAAGGTAAGTGGTGTAGACCATCAGAAGAGTTTTGATAAAACAAAAATCAACAAAACCCAAGATCATGTGTGTTAGGTTGATGTGCACAGGGAAAGGGTTGAGAGTGTACTTTTCTCACTGAGAACCTAATGCCTGAGAAAAGATTGCAGAATATGAGGTCACTCATATAACATAATGCATATATAACTATATAAGATACTTTAGTGAGTGTAATATTTTTTTCATATACATTGAGGCTTCTGTTGAAATAATGACAGAACTGTTCACTTTAATCAGCCCTATGGTGTACCAAACTGGAACAAAAGATAAAATGTTAATTGTATCTTCAACATTAAATTATATCTTACATAATAGGCATTCTGGAAACATCTCAAAAAGTGACAACTTAGGAAATTCAATTTAAAATTTAATTTATTATATTATGTCAGTGGGGTGAGTTAGCAGAGTAAAGCCCTTAGCACAAAACACTGATGACTTTAGTTCATTTCCTGGAATCCACATAAAAGTAGGAGAGGGGAAATCCCCTGCCTCTACACATAACCCAACAGAAATAAATACACTTTTCTTTCCAATGACAGATTTTGACAATTAAAAAATGCTATAAAATTGAGTTACAATTAAAATGAGATGGGGAATTGGAGAGGCAAGAATCATAAACACATACATATCCTTGGGGAAGATCTTATCAAAAGAAATCACATATATTAACAAATATAGGGAAACTACAGGAAAGCAACTCTTACACAGATTGCTGCCACTGTGGGAAAAGGAATCTCAGTCTTGAACTTGGCTCTAATACAGTCAGGACCAAGTGCTACAACAGGACTAACTGACCAAATAAATAAACAAGTTTCAATTATTCCTGTCAAACACAGATAAAAATATTGACCCACTAAATGGAAATCAGGAATACTAAACAGAGAAGCAATGGCAGTGTGCAAAAAAGAAAAACCCACTAGAATTTAAGATATGAAAATTGATCAACACACATAACAGTAACTGAAAATGTAAGGGACAAGTGAAATGTACACTGTAACATAAAATGTTAAATTAAATCACACAGAGCTTCATAACTTAAAAGTTTACAAAGCCAGCATTTACAGCAGACTTTTCTCTTTGAAGAGCATTTTTGTCTATATTTAGACTATATTTCCAGTGCCTGTGAGACAGAGAAGAAGCCTGCCTAAGAGTTCCATGACTCTCTAGAAGAAGGATGAGATAAAATTGTGTCCTATATTTTTTTTCATGGTTCCTGGAATGGTTTTTGAATTTTAAGAATCACTATACTCAAAAAATTGGACAGCATACATTAATGATTGGGCAGAAGAGTATTGAAATTTATTTCTTCAGTGGCCAGCTGCTTACATCAGGAGGCATAAAATATAGAATGGTTCCGTGAAATTAAGATTAGGAGTCAGACCAGGTTTTCAAACTGAAGATCAGTGAGTGTTTCTATCATCCTCCCCCAAAAATGGAAGCCAAAATCTCTTTGTGGTATGAATTGTGAGATACCAATTCTTACTTGAGGGTTAGCCATGTGCTTTTTTTAATCACAGGTTTTTTCATTCAGTTTTCTATATATAATATTTTTTTATTGAATATTTGTATTTACATTTTACATGTAAGTATTTTATATCCTTTAAATTGACTTTACTCTCCTCCCTCCACATATTCCTTAAGGTTCGTAATGAAGAGTCTTAACATTACTAGCTACAAAAAACTTACACTAATGAAAAAATGTTAAAAGAAATAGCCAAAGTTGTATTTTTATCTCAGTATCCACCAACATGAAACAAAAAACGAACCTAGAAACAATACTTACCTGAGACAATTTTGTTATCACATACTTTTAATAATTATCAAATAATACTGAGCCAATTTACAAATCAAAATAAAAGAGTTCATATTAACTCCTTGACATTTGTTTTCATGTTTAATAAGTGCCGTTTTCACCTGAGAAAATGCTCCCTGGGAATTTGATTCATATGTGAATCCTGAGACAGCTCAGAGACTTAGTCTCAATGGTAAAAGAATGATTGTGGAAGAGAGAGAGAACATTATAAAATCAAGTTATAATTATTGTGACTTTATTACTTTAAAATGAATCCTTATTTCAAAAGGTAAGTGTCCTGGCTTCTTGTATCATTGAACAATACTTTGGTCTTTGAAAATATGTAGACATACACACACATATATGTATGTATGTTGTAGTTGGGAAAGAAAACTGTTATAATCAAGAAAAAATAACTGAATCAACTTATATTTTAAGTAAAATGCCTGTGAAAAATTATGCATAGAATATACTTCTCAGATATTTCTTATTTATCCAAACACTTAGAAGAGGAGAAAACCACATGATCTCTAGTGACATGTAAGATTAGCACTCAAGAAAATAAAATGCTGATGAATTCACTAGTCTTGACATAGAGTAATAATTTCATGAAAATGTCTCATGAAAATACAGACTTGGTTACTGACCAAATGCTCTAGCATCACAAGCTCTTGACACCATGAATAAACTCAATCATATAGGCCTGAAAATCTCAAGACATGGGAATTAGCCTGATATTAGCTGTGTGAACCTAGATAAACATAAGATTTCAGGTTGAATACTTACACTTGTCCTCTATAAGCAATCACATTTCATTTCATTGTATTAGGCTAGAAAAAATCATTACATTAGGAAAGGACTTGGTAAGTATATGAATAAACACATACTACTATTATTAGAAATAGTATCACGTATTTGCAAGAGATTAGACTGATAGAGGAAATGACTTGATAAAGCAGTAGTTTAAATAACAAGAGTTTAGGGTTGGGGATTTAGCTCAGTGGTAGAGCACTTGCCTAGCTAGCGCAAAGCCCTGGGTTTGGTCCTCAGCTCTGAAAAAAAAGAAAAAAAAAAATAACAAGAGTTTAATACGTTTAGTGCAGGTACTCACATTTGTAATTTGAGTGTGAATTATTTCCCCCCTCCCCTAGTTCTTGTAAGAAATTGTAGCTGTCATTATAAATATTACTCTTAAATCAATCAGGTAGCTGACAGACTTGAGGAACCTTTTCCGTAACTAAGGACATCTTGTTTTGAAAGCTGGCCTGTTGCCTCTCTCAACATGTGTTCACATGCTTTTTTTTTTTTTTTTTTTTTATTAACTTGAGTATTTCTTATATACATTTTTGAGTGTTATTCCTTTCCGGTTTCGGGCAAACATCCTCCTCCCCCTCCCCTTCTTTTATGGGGTGTTCCCCTCCCATCCTCCTCCCCTTGCTGCCCTCCCCCAACAATCTAGTTCACTGGGGTTCAGTCTCAGCAGGACCCAGGGCTTCCCCTTCCACTGGTGCTCTTACTAGGATATTCATTGCTACCTATGAGGTCAGAGTCCAGGGTCAGTCCATGTATAGTCTTTAGGTAGTGGCTTAGTCCCTGGAAGGTTCACAAGCTCTTCATCTTACTGACACTTTTCAAGCACACTGTAATTAAAGTGGAATGAATTCACTCTGGCTGCAGTTTATGTCCTCACACTAGTGCTACTTATGGACCACTAAGTTACCTAACAATTTCATATCACACATTCCATCAAGTTTACATTTGAATTAATGAGGGACTCAATATATTCCATTGAAATTGCAATTGAACATCTTAAAATGTATTACATTTAGTAGAGATCATTAAAATATTTTACATTTGTAAAGTTTAATCCTTTCTTGTACATGTGATACCATTTGTTATTTTCATCAGCTACACAGTTTACATACATAGTTTTGAATACAATTAGGTGAGCTTTATTATAAACATAAATTAAAGATGCATTGTTTAAAAGAAAATCTAGAATTTCACTTTAAAATTTATTAAATAATCAATTCACATGATTATTCATGGGTGTTCAATGTATTACTCCAATTATGTTTTGATTTATGCATTTATTTGTAATACTTTCTATGTGTTACCACATATGCACCTACATATTTACAAATCCCTTCCTATAATGTCTCCATTCCATCCTTAATCTAGCAGCAGCTACACTGTTCCATGGCTTTCCTGGAGGATGGGAACCACACTGCAGTGACAGAGTTCATTTTACTTGGTTTAACAGATGACCCAGTCCTTAGAGTCATCCTCTTCACCATCATCCTGTGCATCTACCTGGTGACTGTGTCTGGGAACCTCAGCACCATCCTTCTCATCAGAGTCTCCTCCCAGCTCCATCACCCCATGTACTTCTTTCTCAGCCACTTGGCTTCTGTTGACATAGGCATTTCATCTTCTGTCACACCCAATATGCTCATCAACTTCCTGCTGGACAGAAACACAATTTCTTACCTTGGATGTGCCATCCAGCTTGGCTCAGCTGCTTTCTTTGGATCAACTGAATCATTTCTTCTGGCTGCCATGGCTTATGATCGCTTCATGGCAATCTGCAACCCACTGCTTTATTCCACCAAAATGTCCACACAAGTCTGTATCCAGTTGCTTGTAGGATCTTATGTAGGAGGATTTCTTAATGCTTCTTCTTTTACACTTTCCTACTTTTCTTTTCTCTTCTGTGGACCAAATAAAGTCAATCACTTTTTCTGTGATTTTTCTCCTTTAGTTGAACTCTCCTGTTCTGATAATGATGTCCTCCTAATTCTTGATTCATTTTCTGCTGGCTCTATCATTGTGGTCACAGTGTTGGTCATAGCCATTTCCTACACCTACATCCTTATCACCATCCTGAAGATGCACTCCACTGAGGGTCGACACAAGGCCTTCTCCACCTGCACCTCCCACCTCACAGCAGTCGCTGTGTTCTATGGAACTGTTACATTTATTTATGTGATGCCAAAGTCCAGCTACTCCACAGACCAAAACAAGGTGTTGTCTGTGTTTTACATGGTAGTAATCCCCATGTTGAACCCCCTAATCTATAGCCTTAGGAACAATGAGATTAAAACTGCTCTGAAGAAACAGCTTAGTAAAAAACAATTTTCTTAGACATCTCTGCTAATCTGTTTGTCACAGACTAAGTAGTAAAGATATGCCATAGACATTGTATTAAAAGAAACTGGATATTGATAGTTGAAGTAATGTTATGTTATATGACCAGACTTGAAATTTGATAGTAAATATACCGTGAGTATTCATACATCACAAAATAAATTATATATTCATAAGCAGTAATACATTTCATTAGATACAAAATTCCAGATTACAATCAGATATTAAAAAAATTTACTTCAATATCACTCATGTTTTAAAGTACTGTGCTGCATTGAAATATTGACTTTATAAATTTTTAAGTCTGTATACATTTGCAGTAGCAGCTACCCTTAAATGTATATAGTTACTCTAGTTACAACTAAGTATATTAGAGAGAAAGTAGCATAGACAATAATAGTGTTGGAGATATTTTTATTGTGGTCGTATCATTTGGATGGGGATGGGTCTTTCATAGTCAAAGGCTATATATATATATATATATATGCCTATATATATATATTTATTTATATGTACATATATATATATATATATATGCTCTAGTCATCTCTCTGTTTCTCCTCATGTATGTGAATTATAGGAAACAATCTCATAGAAATCTGTCAGGAGAGATGGTGTGTAAGATTATGTGTCTCTGTATACATCTATATACATACATACATACATACATATATATGTGTGTGTGTGTGTGTGTGTGTGTGTGTGTGTGTGTGTGTATGTGTTTATAGGTTTTTTTCTCCAGGGAAGCCTAATTAATAGCACCACCCACTAACATTTTATTTCTATGGTCCAAATTCTACATCAGATTATGTGTGCCATCAACAACTAAAAACCTAAATAAATTATATTCTTTTGTATGTTTCTAATTTTTTGGATTGTTTTTCTCTTGATTGTTGTATTTTTAATTCCTTGTATATACAGGTTACTAATCTTCTATCAGATATGTTTAAAATGATTTTATCCTACTTTCTCAGCTTTCTCTGCACCATACTCATGGTTTCCTTTGCCTACAGAACTTTTTAACTTTATGAAGTCCCGCTTGTCAATTATTGGCATTAATTCATTAGCCAATGGAGTTCTTTCTGGAAAGCTTTCTGTTGTATTTATTTCTTGCAGAAAACTTCCAATACTTTCTTTTAGCAGTTTCAGAGGTTTAGGGTTCACTTGAGATTTTTGTTCCATTTGGAGTTCATTTTTGCCCAGGTGATAAATATGGGTCTAATTTCATTCTTATTCATATGAATATCAATTTTCCCAGCACAATTTGCTGAAGACTTTTATAATATTTTTAGCTTATAAAGTTAAAAAATTCTGCACATGAAAGAAACTATAACTCAAGCACAGAGGAAGCACAGAAAGCAAGAGAAAATATCTGTCAGCTCTACATCGCATAGAAGATTAATAACTAGATGTTCCACCTAGGTCATTAAAATCACTCTCTCTATCTCTGTACTCTAATTTTCACATACTTCTAGGACATTTCTAGAATTGAATAGTAAGCCTTAATAAATGAAAAATATTAATTACTGGATTTTCTCTGTCTAGAATCTTGATTCCAGTGCTTGTAAATATGTTAAAGAGCATGTAAACAGTCTCTACAGACTAAGAAAAAGGTCATATTCACATACATTTGCCATCCATTAAGGACCTCTCCCAGATGAGGGAAATGATCAGCTTTGTAGGTCCCTAACTTGAAGAGAATAATTTTGTATAAATTGCTTTGAATAAGCTATTTCCATCTTAAACATAAAGGCTTCCACCTCTGAACTTTAATGCTGGATTGTATTCAATCAACAAACATCTTTAATATGTTAGGCTAGATACTTTTCATACTCATTATTTTTAAAAAAAAGATGAACTCCTTAGTTAAATTGGGCCTGAAGGAATAGTACAGTGTCATGTTTTAATTCACTGAATAAAATGTGGAGCTTCCCAATCAGAACCCCAGCCAGGCCCAGCCATCAAAGCAGTATGCCTGAGGATCCTAAAATAAATGGTGAAACAGTGACCTTAGAGAGTAGTGATCATCGAGAGCAGAAGCTTCTTGGACAATACTAGTCATAATTCACACAAACACAAATGAATGAGTAAACACTCTTGTATTCACTCACTTTCAGTGGATTAATAGATAGGGAACTGATTTACCCTATCCTTATTTTTACTGTCTGCCTAGGCCAACAATTATACTGGGGAAACGAGCACTCTATCATCCTGCAGGCCACTGAGATGATGTGAAGATTAGAATATTTTTGTCAATTTGGCACAAGCAAAAGTTATCTGGGAAGACAGGAGAGCAGTTGAGAACAGACTGACCTGAGAACATTTCTGCTAAGTATTCCTCAAGGAAAAATTAACATGGAAAGGAAGATCCTATCCACTGTGAGTGGTGCCGTCAATGAGCAGGTGGATTAGTAAGGTATAAGAAATCAGGCTGAGCATACTATGAAAGGCAAACCAGTAAGCACTCTTCATCCACCATCTCAGCTTCTTTTCTTGCCTTCAGGTTTCCATCTTTGAGTTTCTACCTCAGTGGTGGACTATGGCTTCTACAGGGTTTTGGTCAGAGATTTACTACAACAAATGTTGCTACAAAAAGAGAGAACAATGACATCCAGGTGATGATGCAGCAGTCAAAGTAATGTAAACATCCTAACATATATATATATATATATATATATATATATATATATATTCCACACTAAGCATTTTATGAGCACGATCTCTAAATCAAATTTGCTATACACACACAAAAATTGCATAGTAGAGCTATCACTCTATTTTTAAGCATTTTTCTGTTACCAGTGTGGGGATTTATTTTTTCTGGGACACTCAAGAAGCCAGTAGACTCAGGACCCATATCCTCCCCTCCTGAGAAAACTTTTAAAATTAAAGACAGACATATATAGAAGTAGCCAAAGACAAAGAACTCATCATTTAGAGAGTAAAACTAGTCTGAAGGATAATTTCATGAAAATAACCATGAAGTCAAATTGAGGGGTATAGTATTTTCCTTGGTTTTGTTTGTTGCTTCATGTGTCATTTTTGTTTTTTGTTTGTTTTTGTTTTTTGTTTTTGCTCTCCTTCTGTGTCTCTCTGTGTCTCTCTCTGTCTCTCTCTCTCTCTCTCTCTCTCTCTCTCTCTCCCTTCCTGTGTGTGTGTGTGTGTGTGTGTGTGTGTGTGTTTGTGTATGTAGATCGATGTAGAGCACATATAGAAGTCAGAGGAACTCATTCCAGGAGTCTGTTATCTCTTTCCAACTTATTTTAAAGCACGGTTTCTTTTAATTTCTGTCCCACTGTGCATGACAGGTTAGTTGGTATCAAGTTTCCAGAGAATCCTTCTCACTCTGCTTTCATTTAATCAGAGAAGCATTATGAATACAGAGGCACATTGTTTCATCAAGCCTTTGCTAGGTATTTGGAGGAATGAAATCAGGTTGTCAGCTATAAGTGTCAGGCATTTTTGCCTACTGAACCATCCCTTCAGGCCTAATCTCTTCAGTTCTATTAGCAAGATTGGCTGGTTACACCACGGATTTTTATTTCCAGGGTTAGCTTTCCTAAAATAGAAACTTCTCATTTTAATATCTCTTTCTCCCTATTCTTTCTAGATCACTATGTGGAGTGTTTAGAGATGGCTAAGTATGTGTAGATTTGGGAGGGGGGAAACCTAAGCATTGTAATGACATGGGTTAAAATAGCATTTTCTTTTTTTTTTTTTTTTATTATTAACTTGAGTATTTTTATATACATTTCGAGTGTTATTCCTTTCCTGCTCGGGGCAAACATCCCCTCCCCCCCCCTTCCTTATGGGGTGTTCCCCTCCCAACCCTCCCCATTGCTGCCCTCTCCCAACAGTCTAGTTCACTAGGGGTTCATCTTAGCAGGACCCAGGGCTTCCCTTCCACTGGTGCTCTTACTAGATATTCATTGCAACCCACGAGGTCAGAGTCCAGGGTCAGTCCATGTATAGTCTTGGCAGTGGCTTGTCCCTGAAGTTCTGTTGGTTGGCATTGCTGTACATATGGGGTCTCGAGTCTTCAAGCTCTTCCAGTTTTTTCTGATTCCTTCAACAGGGTCCTGTTTCTCAGTTCAGTGGTTTCCCTGCTGACATACGCCTCTGTATTTGCTGTATTCTGGCTGTAAATGGTCCTGATTGAACTGAAGATAAGCATGGAGAATAATGCAAGTTGATTGATACTTATTTCCCTGTACAAATCTTAAGTCCAAGTGGATCAAGGACCTCCACATAAAACCAGATACACTCAAACTAACAGAAGAAAAAGTGGAGAAGAGCATTGAACAAATGGGCGCTGGGGAAAATTTCCTGAACAGAACACCAACGGCTTATGCTCTAAGAGCAGGAATCAACAAATGGGACCTCATAAAACTGCAAAGCTTCTACAAGGCAAAGGACACTGTCATTAGGACAAAACAGCAATCAACATATTGGGAAAATATCTTTACCAATCCTACATCTGATAGAGGGCTAATATCGAAAATATACAAAGAACTCAAGAAGTTAGACTCCAGTGAGCCATTTAACCCTATTACAAAATGGGGTACAGAGCTAAACATTCTCTGCTGAGGAATATCAAATGGCTGAGAAGCAAATAAAGAAATAATCAACAATCTTAGTCACCAGGAAATTGCAATCAAAACAACCCTGAGATTCCACCTCAGAGCAGTCAAAGCAAAATGGTGAGTATCAAAAACTGGTGATAACAGATACTGGCAAGGATGTGGAGAAAGAGGAACACTCCTCCATTGTTAGTGGAATTGCAAACTGGTACAACCACTCTGGAAATCAATCTGGAGATTTGTCAGAAAATTGGATATTGCACTACATGAGGACCTAGCTATACCACTCCTCAGCATATACCAAAAAGATGCTCCAACACACAACAAAGATACATGCTCCATTATGTTCATAGCAGCCTTATTTATAACAGACAGAAGCTGGAAAAAACCCAAATGCCCTTCAGCAAAGGAATGCATACAGAAAATGAGGTCTATCTGCAAAATGAAATACTACTGACATCATGAAATTCAAATGCAAAAGGATGGAACAAGAAAATATCCTGAATAACCCATCCCCCCCCCAAAGAAAACCACACATGGTATGCATTAACTGATAAGAGGATATCAGTCCAAAAGCTCAAATTACCCAACGATATAATCCACAGGAAGCTCAAGAAGAAGGACAATAAAAGTGTGGATGCTTCAGCTTTTCTTAAAGGGGGGAACAAAAATATTCATAGGAGATATGGAGGCAAAGTTAGGAACAGAGACTGAAGGAATGGACATTCAGAGCCTGCCCCACCTGGGGATGCAGCCTATATAAATATAGTCACAAAACCCAAACAATATTGCTGTTGTCAGGAAGTGCATGCTGACAGGAGCCTGATATATGTATCTCCTGAGAGGCTCCACCAGAGCATGATAAACATATAGGTCAATACTAGCAGGTAACCATTGAAATGAGAATGGGGACCCCATTATAGGAGTTAGAGAAAGGATTGAAGGAGCTGAAGGACCTTGCAAATCCATAAAAACAATCCCAAACAACCAGAGCTACCAGGGACTAAACCGCTACCCAAAGACTACACATGGACAAACCCATGGCTATAGCTACATATGTAGCGGATGATGACCTTGGTGGACAACAATAGGAGGAGAAGCAATTGCTTGTGCCAAGACTGGAAACTCCAGGATAGGGGACTGTTAGTTTGGGGAGGGGGAATACCCTTATAGAAAAGAGGAAGGGTATGGTATAGGGAATTATGGATGGGAAATCAGGAAAGGAAATAATGTTTGAAATGTAAATAAAAAATATACAATAAAAATTGCACATATGCAACAATAAGTATATATACAAAAAAGAACCAGTGTCACTGTAAACATTAATTAAAGAAAAATAGAAATTGTCACATGAATATTTGACAGTACAGAACTCAGGACAAAGATGACTAGGTATATTTATAGAAAGTGTTATATAATGATAACCATTTAAAGAGACAAAAATATGAGATACAGAAGACATATGTTGTGAGAGATAAATGAGATAATTAAGAATAGAAATTGATTCCCGTGGTTTTAATTTACAGCATAAGCATCTCATGATGGTCTGATCGGACTCTACTCTATTCTGTGTCACTACATTTTGATTTTGTACTAAGGTATGAATACAGATAGAATTCTATGGTATTATCTGCTACTATATGTGTGACGTTTCTACGTCAATCAATTTAAAAATATGGATAATACCACTTAGGGACCCATAAAATGCACCTTTTTCCATTAATCTTTCAACATTTAGCTAAAAGTACTTCCACTGTACAGTGTTCTTGTGCATTCATGGCATATTCAATACTGCTAGAAGGATGTTTATCAATCACTGAAGTTTTCATGAAACTGATCCACAAAAAGCTTAATCGATAGACGCTAGTAGATAACATGAATTTATATGAATATGAGTAACTCCAATTTTCAGTCCTGATGGGTTTTCAGTGGAATTTTAACAAGCAAAGTAGATACTCAAGGGATTCGTTCCCATAAGACACTGTTTCTCATAAAACAGTCTTGGTTTACATTAGCAATACTTGATTGTTTGACTCTGAGGCTGAGCCACACACAGGTAATAATTTTCCTTTTCTATTGATACAGGAATTTTTAATTGTCATTTTATTAATTGAAATTATAAACATTTTAAAAAGATAATAAGTAGCTGCACATTTGATTGTTTCTATAATCAACACATGGCATAATATATACTATCAAATTAAAATATCACAATATGGCATGTTTTAAAATAAAGCAGTGATAAGTATTGTATAGTGTATGTAACTTTTCTAGGGTACCATAAATTTTCAGTCACAAAGTCAGATCCTTATCTTCAGTCTGTGTTGCTATACCAGTCATGACATTTCTGTATAACATGTTGCATCCATGTCATATAATGTTTATTTCAGCTTTGATACCATTACACACATATGTTTTCTTTAAAAGGTTAAGTTTCACCTATAAATTTCATATGTCTACACTGTAAAAGAATAGTAATATACTGGAGTTCAGACACAGGAATATACCAAGTTTATAATGTGGCTTTCTATTCTTCAGTCAATTCACATATACTCTTATTATAAGAGTACTTATTATAATATACTCTTATTATACATGACATGGATATAGATGATAGAATATTTAGGAAGTGAAAAGGGACTAATGTGAAGAAGAGTAAATAAACAGGAGAAACGAATAGAGGTGAATGTGGTCAAAGTAAATGAAATATTTGGATAAAACTGCCAGAAAACTTATGGTTTGTTGCAGGGAAAATAAACTGATCATTTTAAACAAAATGAAAATGTAATGGTTTAATTATCATAGTATACACTATTCAGGCCAGTGTGTGTGTGTGTGTGTGTGTGTGTGTGTGTGTGTGTGTGAATGTAAATGCAGTTTTTCACTGGAATTTCTTGAAAAATTAGTTGTTCAATTTCATATTATTTTATTCTTCATTGAATGTAAATAACATGAGCGTGAATGATATTGCTAAAAGAAAATACTACCAATTCACATTTTCAATTAATGTTTACTATTTTAGTATTTATCTAAGATGGTACATGAAACATTTTTCTGAAATTTATACATAATATCTATATTTCTGTCATTTACATTATATAGCTTCTGCAAAAACAGTAAGTGACAATACTGTATTCTCTTCTAATAGTTGACTGTTTTCCTTTTCAACAATGGCATAGCATTAAAACATCATAGATGAACCTGGAAATCCACACAGTGGTACAGAGTTGATTCTTTTGCCAGGGTTTAGAGGATGCTGCAATCCAAAAGCCATATTATTTGTTGTATGTTTTCTAATAATCTACTTCCTGGTAACTTTATGGGCAATATAAGGCATAATCATGTACTAATCAGAAGAAGCCCTCAGCTTACACAATGCCCATGTACTTTTTCCTCAGCTTTTTCATTTGGCATTTGTAGACATTGGGTACTCCTCATCAGTCACCTATTATGCTGAAGGGCTTTCTCAGGAAAAAATATCTGTCCTTGGCTGGCTGTAAAATTAACTCTGCTCTGTGACATTTAGGTCATCTGAGTGCTTCCTCTTTGGCTGCCACTTGGCCTTGACCGCTATGTGGCTATCTGCTCACCTCTCCTCTATGCCATGCAGATGTCCTCCACAGTTTGCATTCTAGTGGGGGCTTTCCTACTAGTGGATGTGTGAATCTTGGACATTTACTGGATGTTTATTAAAATCTGTCTTTTTAGACCAAATAAAGTTAATCACTTTTTTGTGACTATTCCACCACTGTTGAAGATTTCATGTTCTCATGGATTTTCTTCTGAAGTCATTCAGCAATCTCTTCAGGCTCTATCATTGTGGTCACTGTGTTTATCATCATTAACTGTCTTATGTTTACATCCCTTGTATCAATCCTGAAGATGTGCTCCTGAGGGCCGCTTGAAGGCCCTTCTCGACCACTACCTCCACCCTCACTGCTGTCACTCTGTTCTATGGAACCATCACATTCATTTATGTGATGCCCAAATCAGTTACTCACAGACCAAAACAAGGTGGTGTCTGTATTCTACACAGTGGTAATCCCAATGTTGAACCCCATCATCTATAGTCTCGAAACAAAGGATGTTAAAGAGGCTATGAAAAACTGATGGCTGACACATTAATTGGTAGACATCATACCTGCAATTTTAAACAGTGTAATAAGCTCTGAACTTCCAAATGAATGGATGGTGTACTATGGAAATTTAAAACTGTATTTATGATCTTTTAGACATAAATTTTATCACTTTATTATCAAGATCATCTTAAAAACAGTGGATTCACTCTAATGTGGCAATATTTAGCAAATTTCTCATTGTTTTATCTTTTCATCGGTCACCATTCTCTGAGGCTATAAACACAGTTCTCTCCTATAAGTTATGTTTCTTTTGAATGAAGCCTTTATATTTGAAATTGGAGAATTATCTGGAATACTTTGAATAAGAGTGGAATTGCTACATAAGATCTTAACCTGAAAGAAATTATCTTCTGCATTATAGAAATCTAAAAGTGAAAACAGAGTTATAGGTAATAGAAAACTTCTGATATCAGCAGGATTCTTTATTTGAGTCCTCATCCAGCCAAGTCCATACCTCACTCATATTCTCCCTCATCTACTGACTCTTCCTACTTAGAAACCTGTTGAACTCAATACCAAAGCTGGTCCTTAAAGACATCTTATTGGGGATAATTTAGGTTCTCTCATGCCTGTAGAGATGAAAATTTAGTGATTCAGAGTTCTTGGATTTTATAGTCCTGGGATATACTGTGAATTTCTGCCATATCTTTTGAATAATATATTTCTTTGATGCCTCTGAAATTGTAAATTTTTAGTGTTTTTCACCTAATTTTGATAGTGTCATTAATACTAAAACATCGTTATCCTGAATCAGACTAATTTTCTATTTAATGGTTTAAAATTTTTGTGCTTTAATTATGCATTTGCTGTTTACATATCAATTGTCGTCTGTATGAATAACTTTTCATCAAATACTATAACTGTTTAATAATTATCTTTGTCTTCAATAATAAAAATGTTAGTTAACCTCAGCTTAATATTAATATATATTAATATATATTAATATAATATATATATTATAAGATCTTTTAAATTTTTTAACTGAGCAAGACACATAGTATACTTGGCTTTGGCCCAAAAGTCTAAACCAGGATCATGCTTTCTAATTTATTTTCAGCAGTGTTTCTTCAATCTTCAAGTCCTAGTTTGAATTCCTTAATCACTAAATTAAACAGCACCAAATCTCTACATCTCTGTATCATTCAAGTTAATTGAGAGATTGGTTGAAGTCTCTTAAATTCTATATCTCTAAGATTTGCTAATAATTTTTCAATCAGAATTATATGAATAAATTTATCTCAAAGTAATTAAGCACTTTAACTGAAAGCTCATCTTTACTTAAATTGACTACTGCATGAAGCATGAGAGATGCATACTAAGGACTAAACACTGTATACATACATAAATGCTGCACAAATACCAAGATGTGGTTAGGGAAACACCTCACCATATCAAGAGAAGAAAAGATGCCATTCTATGACTTAGATGTTTTTTAGTGATCAGAAATTTGCTGATTTACTTTTATGAAGGCACATTTTTACCAAAGTTTAACAATAACAAAAAAAGAAGAAGGAATGACTATGTAGATGTTTTTCTTGGGGATTTTAATGTTTTTAAAAGAAAATATATTCCCTATGTAACCTTAAAACCTTTATTCTCCATCACTCAAAACACAATAACATAAGATGACACCTTGATAATGTCTACATAAGATTGGGATGTAGGCCATTCTGTAGAGCATTTTCCTAATTAGTGATTGATGAGGTGGGTTCCAGCCCATTATGGGTGGTGCCATATTGAGGCTAGTGATACAGCATTCACTAATAAAAGAAAGGAAAAAATGTAAATGTTTAGTTTAGGGGAAGATTTGTCATAAATATGTTCAGAAGAGGATGCATGACATATGTGTTATTTTCAGTGTTTAACTTTGACTTAATGTCCAGATTCTAAATCAACAAATGATAAATGGAACCTCATGAAACTACAAATATTATGTAAGGCAAAGGACACTGTCAATTAAGACAAATGGGCAGCCTAAAGATTTGGAAAAGATCTTCAACATCCCTATATCTGACAGAAGGCTAATTTACAAAATTTTCAGAGAATCCAAGTTAGACACAAACAATGGAAATAACCCAGTTAAAAGTGGGGTACAGGGTTTCTGCCCTCACAGAGAGCTGAAAACCAGGAGCCAGGAGCGACTACATGCCTGAGAGCAGAGGTAAGACCAACTTCTCTGCTCCAAGTGACCTGCCTGGTGGACTCAGGACACACAAAGGCAGAAGTCCTCTGGGACTGGGAACTTCTGGTTTCTGGCTTTGGCCAAACCTCTCTGATCCCAGCCCACAGCTCCCTGCTCCTAAATCCCGTGGGGGAGAGAGCTGAACACCCAGAAGTGTGGGCAATCTTGAGACTGCAAGGCAGGACAGACTGCCACTTCTGCCCACCTTTGTCCACATCCTTGGCCCAAGAGGAAACTGCATAGTGCCACTGGACACAGGAACATAGAAGCAGTCAGCTGCATGAGCCCTGAGGTCCAGCTCTGTGCCTGGATCTGAGTGGAAGTGGACAATCAGCTCCCTGCATTCTAATCCAGTGGGGGTTGGGGGAACTAGACCATCAGGTGCACACACTCCTGTGAAAACAGAGGAGACTGCTTTCTTTACAACATCTTGTGCTATCTGTGGCCACTGTGCACAGGGACCTAGGAGAAGTAGGGGCAGAAACCTTCCAGTTCTTGCCACACAGAGAGCTAAAAGCCAGCCCTCGGGAACAACTACTTGCCTGAGAACAGAATACTGTATTCCCATAACTGGCTGAAAGAAAACAGGAAAACAGGTCTCTAGGAGTGCTGACACACAGACCCACAGGACGGTCAAGCCACCATAGGAAACAGCAAGACAAGCTAACACCAGTGACAACCTGATAGCAAGTGGTAAGTGCAGGAACCCAAGCAACAGAAACAAAGACTGCTTGGCATCATAGGAGACCAATTCTCCCACCAAAGCAAATACTGGGTATCCAAACACACCAGAAAAGCAAGATCTAGATTTAAAATCACATTTTATCATGATAACGGAGGACTTGAAGAAGGTCATAAATAACTCCTTTAAGGAAATAGAGTACAACACATGTAAACAACAAAAGCCCTTAAAGAGGAAACACAAAAATCCCTTAAAGAGCTACTTGAAAAAACAACCAAACAGGAGAAGAAAATGAACAAAACCATCCAGGAGTTAAACATAGAAATAGAAACAATAAAGAAAGCACAAAGGGAGATAGTCCTGCAGATAGAAAACCTAGGGGAGAGATGAGGAGTCATAGATGTGAGCATCACCAACAGAATACAAAGAGAAGACAGAATCTTGGGGGCAGAAGATCCATAGAAAACATCAACACAACTATAAAGATAATGTAAAAACAGAAAAACCCTAACCCCCCTCAAAAAAAAAATAGGAATTCCAGGACACAATGAGAATATCAAACCTAAGGATAATAGGTATAGAAGAAAGTGAAGACTTCCAACTTGAAGGGCCAGTGAATATCTTCAACAAAATCATAGAAGAAAACTTCCCTAACCTAAAGAAAGAGATGCCCATAAATATATAGGAAGCCTACAGAACTCCAAATAGATTGGACCGGAAAAGAAACTCCTCCTGTCACATAATAGGCAAAACACCAAATGCACAAAACAAAGAAAGAATATTAAAAGCAGTAAGGGAAAAAGATCAAGTAACATATAAAGGCAGACCTATGAGAAATAAACCAGACTTCTCACCAGAGACTATGAAAGCCAGATGATCCTGGACAGATGTCATACAGACCCTAAGAGAACACAAATGCCAGCCCAGGCTACTGGGTCCAGCAAAACTAACAATTAACATTGAGGGAGAAACAAAGATATTCCATGACAAAACCAAATTCACAGAATATCTTTCTACAAATCCAGTCATACAAAGGAAAATAAACAAATCCCAACACAAGAAGGCAAGCTACACCCTAGAAAAAGTAAGAAAGTAATCTTTTTGCAACAAAACCAAAAGAAGAGACACACACAAACATAATCCCACCTCCAAATACAAAAATAACAGGAAGCAGCAATCACTATTCTTTAATATGGCTAAAAATCAATGGACTCAATTCCCTAATAAAAAGACACAGAATAACAGACTGGATATATAAAGATGACCCAGCATTTTGTTGCATACAGGAACACATCTCAGAGACAAAGACAGACACCACCTCAGAGTAAAAGGCTGGAAAACCAATTTCCAATCAAATGGTCTGACGAAGCAAGCTGGAGTAGACATTCTAATATCAAATAAAATCAATTTTCAACTAAAAGTCATAAAAAAAGATAAGGAAGGACACTTCATATTCATCAAAGGAAAAATCCACCTAAGTATCTATGCCCCAAATACAAGGGCACCTACATACATAAAAGAAACCTTACTAAAGATCAAAAGCACATTGCACCTCAAACAATAAGAGTAGGAGATTTCAATACTCTCATCAATAGACAGATCATGGAAACAGAAATTAAACTGAAACATAGACAGACTAAGAGAAGTCGTGAACCAAATGAACTTAACAGATATTTATAGAATATTCTATCCTAAAACAAAAGGATATACCTTCTTCTTAACACCTCATGATACCTTCTCCAAATTTGACCATATAATTGGTCACAAAACAGGCCTCAACAGATACAGAAAGATACAAATAGTCCCATATAGCCTATCAGACCACCACAAACTAAGGCTGGTCTTAAATAACAACTATAAGGAAAGAATTCCCACATATACATGGAAGTTTAACAATGCTCTATTCAATGAAAACTTAGTCAAGAAAGAAGTAAAGTAAGAAATTAAAGACTTCTGAGAATTTAATGAAAATGAAGATACAATATACCCAAACTATGGGACACAAAAGGAAAAAAATAAGAGGAAAACTAATATTTCAGACTGCAAAGATAGAAACATGAGAGCAAAAAATATCAATTGAAACAAAAGCTCTGGAAAACTTCCAGCAAAATATAGGAGGAGGATATAGAAGGAAGGAAATAAAATTTAGGACTAAATATACCAAGTAGAAACAAAAAGGATTTATATCAGTAAAGAATCAACAGAACCAAAATCTAGTCTTTTGAAAATCAAAATAGAAAACACTTAGCCAGAGTTTAAAAAGCCTGATCCAGATGTCAAATTTCCCTCCAAAGGGGTTAGATACAGGAAATGAAAAGGAAGACATGACAACAGAATCAGAGAAAATTCAAAAAAAGTTCATCAGGATCCTACTGTCAAAGCTTATATTCAACAAACTAGAAAATCTGAGTGAAATGGAAAATCAGACAAATACTAGGATCCTCCGGAAATCAGGAACAGATAGGTGCTTTAAACAACCCTATAACTAAAAGAAAGAGAACACACAAGTCTCTCAACCAAATCAGATCAGACCAGGTCGGTCTAGTGCAGAATTCATCAGACCTTCATATATATTCCACATAACTCAATTTGCAAACAATTTCTCAAAATAGCCTCTCTATGAGACTCAAATTTCTTCTCTGAAGCCCTAGGGGCATCATTTTGTAACCGAACCATATTAAAGCCTTCAATCAAAGAAAAGATAATCAGACTCAATTTCTTAAGAACATTGATGCAATTACCAAAAATCCCAAACACAATCCAAACACACAAAAATGATCATTTATCTTGATCATATGATTGATCCCAGGTATGTAGGATGTCTCATACAGAAAAACCATCAATGCAATCCACTGTAGCCAAAACCATTGAAATAAACTGTTACCTAGGATCAAACCAAATTGCCTGAGAAACCATTTGATAAAATTTTCACCCTTCCATGATGAAAGTCCTGAAAAGAACAGGAATAGGGGCCATCATCTAAAAATAGAAAAGCCATATAAACAAACTTCATTACTTCTTCTCTGTAAGGTGGAGAAACTCAAAATAATCCCTTTAAAATCACTGCACAGAAATGGCTTTACCTTTTCATCTACCCCCCTCTATTCCTACATCCAAAGGCTGCTAGCAAGAGAAATCAGACAAAAAAAAGGAGGTGCAATACAAATTGGAAGTCAAAACAAAATTTCATTATTTGTAGAGTGATATGATATATACTTAGGTGTTTCAGAATGTTATGGAAAGAACTACATAGCCTGATAAACAATCAGCAATGTTGGCAGGGCTACGTTCACTCAAACAAATTAGGTAGTGCCTTCTCTGTCCAAAAGATAAACAGGTTGAGAAAGAAATTGGGAAAATCAACACATCATAAAGTCTGTACAGGACAAGGGACTCAACTGGTTTTAACCTCCAAGTGAAAAGACAAAGTTCTGAGGCAACCCAAGTCTCTGAAGAAAGAAAATTGAAAAAGATCTCAAAAGATTGAAAATTCATCCCACGTTTGGATTGGCAGATTATTATAGTAAAAATGTAATATTTACCAAGTCCAAAGCTATCAAGATTCATGTTGAGTCTCAAATAAAATCCACCTTCATAGAGTTAGAGAACAGGAGGTAAATTCATCTGAATAGTGAAACCAAGACAGCTAAACAATAAAAGGGATTTGGGAATCAGCTCATCCCGGGACCTCCAAAACATGATTTGGAAATGTCTCAAAAACCGGCATTATATACAGAAACAGAATCTGCAGACAAGTGGAATAGAATTGAAGACCCAGAAATTAACCCACACACCTATGGTCACTTGATTTTTGACAAAGGAGCCAAAACCATCCAATGAAAACAAGATAGCATTTTCAACAAATGGTTCTGGTTCAACTGGAGGTCAGCAAGTAGAAGGATGCAAATCGAACCATTCTTATCACCCTGTACAAAGCTTAAGACCAAGTGGATCAAGGACCTCCATATCATACCAGATACACTCAAACTAATAGAAGACAAAGTGGGGAAAAATCTCAAACACATGGGCATGAGGAAAATATCCTTAATATAATACCAATAGCTTATGCTCTAAGATCAAAAATCAACAAATGGGATCTGATAAAGTTGCAAAGCTTCTGTAAGGCAAAGGACACTGTCATTAGGACAAAACAGCAACCAACAGATTGGGAAAAGATCTTTGCCAACCCTCTAACTGATAGAGGGCTAATATTCAAAATATACAAAGAAGTCATAAAGGTAGACTCCAGAGAGTCAAATAACCCTATTAAAAATGGGGTAAACAGCTAAACAAAGAATTCTCAGCTGAGGAATATGGAATGGCTGAGAAGCACCTAAAGAAATGTTCCACATCCTTGGTAATCAGAGAAATGCAAATCAAAACAACCCTGAAATTCCACATCACATCAGTCAGAATGTCTAAGATAAAAAAAAACTCAGGTGATAGCAGATGCTGGGGAGGACATGGAGAAAGAGGAACACTCCTCCATTTGTGGTGAGATTACAACCTGGTACAACCTCTCTGGAAATCAATGTGAAGGTTCCTCAGAAAATTGGGCATTGCACTAGCTGAGGACCCAACTGTTCCTCTCCTGGGCATATACTCAAAAGATGCTCCAACATATAACAAAGACACATGCTCCACTATGTTCATAGTCACCATTATTTATAATAGCCAGAAGCTGGAAAGATCCCAGATGCCCTTCAACAGAGGAATGGATACAGAGAATATGGTACATCTACACAATGGAATATTACTCAGCTATCACAATGAATTCATGAAATTCATAAGCAAATGGATGGAACTAGAAAATATCATCCTGAGTGAGGTAACCCAAACACAGAAAAACACACATGGCATGCACTCATTGATAAGTGGATATTAGCCCACATGCTCGAATTACCCAAGATCACATGAAACTCAAGAAGGATGAAATATATACACATACATAACACACCTGAATGGAGTTACCTTATAATTGATGTGAGGAAAGTCCCAAATAGACATCTCTTCTCACTAAGTGAAACATCCAGTGACAGGAGTTGGTTACATATAATTAAGATTCTACCCAAAAAGTATACATGGACTGACCCTGGGCTCCAACTGCATAGGTAAGAGTAAATGCCCTTGTTGGGGCACCAGTGGAAGAGGAAGTCCTTCATCCTGCAAAGACTGAACCCCCAGTGTAGGGGATTGTAGGGGGCAGTAATGGGAGTAGATGTGGAAGGGAACAGCAATATAGAAGGGGAGGGGGAGGAGTTAGTGGGTGATGGACAGGAAATCAGGAAAGGAAATAACATTTGAAATGTAAATAATAAATTCCCAATTTAATAAAAATGGAAGAGAAAAAAACCAGAAAGCTGGTGAAAACAAAATTGAAGGAGGGGACCAAAATAATTGATGTTATGGATCAAATGAACCTAAGCAATATATACAGAACATTTCACTGAAACACAAAAGAATATAACTTTTTACCATATAAAACAACATCCTACGAAACTAAGCATATACTTGTTCACAAAGCACGACTTAACAGATACAAGAAATTTAAAAGATTTCCTTGTAACTTTTCAGACAATCATGGACTTAAGCTGGACTTCAACAACAGAAGCAACAGAAAGCATACATGCTCATGGAAACTGAACAGCTCTCTAATGAATAGTTTCTGTGTCTGGAAATAAATAAAGGAATGAAACACTATCTAGAATTCAATCACAAAAAAGTCATTATATACCCAAACTTGTGGGAGACAATGAAAGCAGTGCTAAGAAGAAAGTTCAAAGCACTATGTATAGACATAAAGAAATGAGAGGGTTCTTGTACTAGCAATTTAAAGGTACATCTGAAATCTCTATTTGAAAATAAAAGCAAACACTACTAAGAGGACTAGAGGATAGAAAATCATTGAAATAGGGGCTGAAATAAGTCAATTAAAAACAAGGAAACTATACAAAGAATAAAAAAAGCACTGGTTCTTTGAGAAAATAAATGAAAAAGACTAACTAAAAGACAGAGAGACAGGATGCACATAAAAAAATCAGAATTGAAAGGGAAACACAAAAGTAGACAATGATTCAAAGAGTCATTAGATCTTCCTCGAAAAGCTGGTAATCTAGAAATTTGCAAAGACTAAATGAAATGGACTAAGTGAAATTTCCTGATGTGAAAACTCTTACAAAACTTAAATCAACATCAAGTATTCTGCCTAAACAATCGTTTAATGTCTAAGGAAATAGAAGCAATCACTAAAATCTCCCAACCAAAAAATTTCTACTGCCAAATGGTTTTAGGGCAGAATTTGACCACACTTTCAACAAAGAGCTAATACCAACACTCTTAAAACTATTCCAGAAAACAGAAATAGAACACTGCAAGCCTTATTCTATGAGGCTACGGTAAACCTAATACTTAAACAACAGAAAGACTCAACAATAAGAGAAAAATTTAATCTATTTCTCATATAAACTTTGATGGAAAACACTCAATAAAGTACTCAGAAACAAAATCTAAGAATACATAAAAACATTATCTACTAGGATCAAGTAGGTTTCATCTCAGGGATGCAGGGGTGGTTCAGTACACAAAATCTGTCAATACAACACACAATATTAAAGAAAAAACACAGAATCATTTGATGTTGACAAAACCCAGTACCCCTTAATGTCAAAAGTCTTGAAGAGATTAGGGACAAAACACATAGCATAATAAATCAATATATAGCATGCCAACATCAAATTAAATGGAAAGAAATTTAAAATAATTCCACTATTATCAGAGACAAGACAAAGATTATCATTCACTACCTATTCAATATAACTTAAAGTTCTAGCGAGAGCAGAAAGAAAACTAAAGGAGATCAAGTGGATACAAGTCAAAACGGAAGAAGTCAAAGTATTGCTCTTCAGAGAATTTATGATAATATACATCAGTGACAAAAAAAATCCTGCCAGAGAACACCTACAACTGCGAAATACCTTCAGCAAGATGGCTAGAGACAAAGTTAACTGAAAAATTCAATAGCCCTCCTTTACACAAATGATAAGTAGGCTAAGAAAGAAATTTGGAAACAGCACCATTACAATATCCAGAAATAATATAAAATATCTTCATATTATTCTAACAAAGCAATTGAAAGATCTGCATGACAAATTCAAGTCTCTGAATAAATGATTGAAGAAGGTATCAGAAAATGTAAAGATCTCTGGAGCTCATGGATCATTAGGGTCAACATAGTGAAAATAATCATCTTACCTAATTCAAAGTAAAGATTCAATACAATTCCCATTAAATTTCAATACAAATCTTTACAGTTCTTGAAAGATCATTCTGAAGTTCATATGGGAAAAAACAAAAAACCAAAGATAGCTAGAATAAGCCTGAATAAGAATAGAACTCCTGGTGTTACCACCATCCCTGACTTCAACCTGTACTATGGAGCAATAGTGATAAAAACTACATGATGTTAGGGTAAGAACAGACAAATTGATCAATGTAATTTAATCACATAATTGAAATTAACCCACACACCTATACTTGATTTTTTTACAAAGAAGCCAAAACCATACAACTGAACAAAGAAAAAATTTCAACAAATGGCACTGGTCTAATAGGATGTCTGCATCTGACAGGACCGGATGTAGATCTCTCCTGGGAGACAGAGCCAGAATACAGCAAATACATAGGTGAATGCCAGCAGCAAACCACTGAACTGAGAACAGGACCCCCGTTGAAGGAATCAGAGAAAGGACTGGAAGAGCTTGAAGGGGCTGGAGACCCCATATGAACTACCATGCCAACCAACCAGAGCTTCCAGGGACTAAGCCACTACCCAAAAACTATGCATGGACTGACCCTGGACTCTAACCTCATAGGTAGCAATGAATAGACTAGTAAGTGCACCAGTGGAAGGGGAAGCCCTTGTTCCTGCCAAGACTGAACTCTCAGTGAACGTGATTGTTGGGGAGAGGGTGTTAATGAGGGGAGGATGGGGAAGGGAACACCCATATCGAAGGGGAGGGGGACAGGTCAGGGGGTTATTGGCCCAGAAACCGGGAAGGGGAA
Source organism: Rattus rattus (assembly GCF_011064425.1). Taxonomy (NCBI): domain Eukaryota; kingdom Metazoa; phylum Chordata; class Mammalia; order Rodentia; family Muridae; genus Rattus; species Rattus rattus. The sequence goes on from NC_046155.1 coordinate 106,537,776, forward strand.
TAACAATCGAAATGTAAATAAGAAATACTCAAGTTAATAAGATTTTTAAAAATTTAAAAAAAAACAAACAAGCAAACCAACAAACAAGTGACTTCCTCCTACAGCAAATGTAAACAAATTCAGATACTTACTCCCAGACAATATGCAGAAAGAGAGAGGGGGCTGGGAGAATGGGGAGAGGGAGGGAAAGGGGGAGGGGGGAGAGGGGAAAAGTGGTAAGGAGAGAGAGATAGAGGGGAAGAGGGAGAGAGGGGAAGAGAGGAGGAGATGGGGGAGAGCTTGGCACCCTGATATACACTGATAGGGGCTCTGATTCTTGTGCCTGCTGTTGGGGCTCTTTTGTTTTTCTGTTGGCTTCTTATGTCTAACTTTGATTCCATGGTTTTTGTTTCATCCTATTAAATTTTACTGTATTATGTTTTGTCGTTAAAAAAAAGAGAATTCTCTGTTAAGCTCTGCAACACATTTTTTTTCAATTTGGTTATTTGCTTTGTTGGTGTTTACCTTCTTGAGTTCTTTATATGGTTTGAATATTGGCCTTATGTTGGTTGTAGGGTTAGTGAAGAGCTTTTCCCTATCTGTAAGCTGCAGTTTTGTCCTCTCAATGGTATCCTTTGCCTTACAGAAGCTTTTCTGTTTCATGAGGTCCAATTTATCAATCATTGATTTTAGAGAGTAGCTACTGGTGTTTTCTTCAGTAAGTTGTTTCTTGTACCCATGTATATCAGGCTATTCCCCAAGATTCATATTAATAAATTTATTTTAACTGTTTTATGTTGAGGTCTTTGATTCACTTCAACTTGAGTTTTGCTCTTTGTGGGGCAGGCTCTGAATGGGTGTTCCTTCTGCCTCTGTTCTACACTTTGCCTCCCTATTTCCTCCTAAGGGTATTCTTGTTCCCCTTTTAAAGAAGGAGTGAGGCATACGCATTTTGGTCATCCTTCTTGAGTTTCATGTGTTCTGTGGATCTGGGGTAATTCGAGCATTTGGGCTAATATCCACTTATCAATGAGTGCATACCATGTGTGTTTTTCTGTGATTGGGTTTCCTCACTAAGGATAATTTCCAGTTCCCTCCGTTTGCCTATGAATTTCATAAAGTCATTGTTTTTGATAACTGAGTAATATTCCATTGTGTAGATGTACCACATTTTCTGTATCCATTCCTCTGTTGAAGGGCATCTGGGTTTTTTCCAGCTTCTGGATATTACAAATAAGGCTGCTATGAACATAGTGGAGCATGTGTCTTTGTTATATGCTGGGGCATCTTTTGGGTATATGCCCAAGAGAGGTATAGCTGGGTCCTCAGGTAGTTCAATGTCCAATTTTCTGAGGAACCTCCAGACTGATTTCCAGAATGGTTGTACCAGTCTGCAATCCCACCAACAATGGAGGAGTGTTCCTCTTTCTCCACATATTCGCCAGCATTTGCTGTCCCTGAGTTATTGATCTTAGCCATTCTGACTGGTATGAGGTGGAATCTCAGGGTTGTTTTGATTTGCATTTCCCTTATGACTAAAGATGTTGAACATTTCTTTAGGTGTTTCTCAGCCACTCGGCATTCCTCAGCTGTGAATTCTTTGTTTAGCCCTTAACCCCATTTTTTAATAGGGTTATTTGGCTCCCTGTGGTCTAACTTCTTGAGTTCTTTGTATGTTTTGGATATAAGCCAGCTATCAGTTGTAGGATTGGTAAAGATCTTTTCCCTATCTGCTGGTTGCCATTTTGTCCTAACAACAGTGTCCTTTGCCTTACAGAAGCTTTGCAGTTTTATGAGATCCCATTTGTCAATTCTTGATCTTAGAGCATAAGCCATTGATGTTTTGTTCAGGAAATTTTCTCCAGTACCCATGTGTTCGAGATGCTTCCCCACTCTTTCTTCTATTAGTTTGATTGTATCAGGTTTGATGTCGAGGTCCTATCCATTTGGACTTAATCTTTGTACGGGGTGATAAGCATGGATCAATCTGCATTCTTCTACATGCTGACCTCCAGTTGAACCAGCACCATTTGCTGAAAAGGCTATCTTTTTTCCATTGGATGGTTTTGGCTCCTTTGTCAAAAATCAAGTGACCATAGGTGTGTGGGTTAATTTCTGGGTCTTCAATTCTATTCCACTGTTCTGTCTGTCTCTGTACCAATACCATGCAGTTTTTATCACTATTGCTCTGTAATACTGCTTGAGTTCAGGGATAGTGATTCCCTCAGAAGTCCTTTTATTGTTGAGGATAGTTTTAGCTATCCTGGGTTTTTTTGTTATTCCAGATGAATTTGCAAATTGTTCTGTCTAACTCTTTGAAGAATTGGATTGGTATTTTGATGAGGATTGCATTGAATCTGTAGATCGCTTTTAGTAAAATGGCCATTTTTACTATATTAATCCTGCCAATCCATGAGCATGGGAGATCTTTCCGTCTTCTGAGGTCTTCTTCAATTTCTTTCTTCAGTGTCTTGAAGTTCTTATTGTACAGATCTTTTACTTGCTTGGTTAAAGTCACACCGAGGTACTTTATATTATTTGGGTCTATTATGAAGGGGGTCATTTCCATAATTTCTTTCTTGGCTTGTTTCTCTTTTGTGTAGAGGAAGGCTACTGATTTATTTGAGTTAATTTTATACCCAGCCACTTTGCTGAAGTTGTTTATCAGCTTTAGTAGTTCTCTGGTGGAACTTTTGGGATCACTTAAATATACTATCATATCATCTGCAAATAGTGATATTTTGACTTCTTTTCCTATCTGTATCCCCTTGACCTCCTTTTGTGTCTGATTGCTCTGGCTAGAACTTCAAGAACTATATTGAATAAGTAGGGAGAGAGTGGGCAGCCTTGTCTAGTCCCTCATTTTAGTGGGATTGCTTCAAGTTTCTCTCCATTTAGTTTAATGTTAGCAACTGGTTTGCTGTATATGGCTTTTACTATGTTTAGGTATGGGCCTTGAATTCCTATTCTTTCCAGGACTTTTATCATGAAGGGGTGTTGAATTTTGTCAAATGCTTTCTCAGCATCTAATGAAATGATCATGTGGTTTTGTTCTTTCAGTTTGTTTATATAATGGATCACGTTGATGGTTTTCCGTATATTAAACCATCCCTGCATGCCTGGGATGAAGCCTACTTGATCATGGTGGATGATTGTTTTGATGTGCTCTTGGATTCGATTTGCCAGAATTTTATTGAGTATTTTTGTGTCGATATTCATAAGGGAAATTGGTCTGAAGTTCTCTTTCTTTGTTGGGTCTCTGTGTGGTTTAGGTATAAGAGTAATTGTGGCTTCATAGAAGGAATTCGGTAGTGATCCATCTGTTTCAATTTTGTGGAATAGTTTGGATAATATTGGTATGAGGTCTTCTATGAAGGTTTGATAGAATTCTACACTAAACCCGTCTGGACCTGGGCTCTTTTTGGTTGGGAGACCTTTAATGACTGCTTCTATTTCCTAAGGAGTTATGGGGTTGTTTAACTGGTTTATCTGTTCCTAATTTAACTTCGGTACCTGGTATCTGTCTAGGAAATTGTCCATTTCCTGTAGATTTTCAAGTTTTGTTGAATATAGGCTTTTATAGTAAGATCTGATGATTTTTTGAATTCCCTCTGAATCTGTAGTTATGTCTCCCTTTTCATTTCTGATTTTGTTAATTTGGAAACACTCTCTGTGTCCTCTCATTAGTCTGGCTAAGGGTTTATCTATCTTGTTGATTTTCTCAAAGAACCAACTTCTGGTTCTGTTGATTCTTTCTATGGTCCTTTTTGTTTCTACTTGGTTGATTTCAGCTCTGAGTTTGATTATTTCCTGCCTTCTACTCCTCCTGGGTGTATTTGCTTCTTTTTGTTCTAGAGCTTTTAGGTGTGCTGTCAAGCTGCTGACATATGCTCTTTCCTGTTTCTTTCTGCAGGCACTCAGCCCTATGAGTTTTCCTCTTAGCACAGCTTTCATTGTGTCCCATACGTTTGGGTATGTTGTACCTTCATTTTCATTAAATTCTAAAAAGTTTTCAATTTCTTTCTTTATTTCTTCCTTGACCAGGTTATCATTGAGTAGAGCATTGTTCAATTTCCACGTATATGTGGGCATTCTTCCCTTATTGTTATTGAAGACCAGTTTTAGGCCGTGGTGGTCTGATAGCACGCATGGGATTATTTCTATCTTTCTGTATCTGTTGAGGCCCATTTTTTGACCAATTATATGGTCAATTTTGGAGAAAGTACCATGAGGAGCTGAGAAGAAGGTATATCCTTTTGCTTTAGGATAGAATGTTCTATAAATATCCGTTAAGTCCATTTGGCTCATGACTTCTCTTAGTCTGTCTACGTCTGTGTCTAATTTCTGTTTCCATGATCTGTCCATTGATGAGAGTGGGGTGTTGAAATCTCCTACTATTATTGTGTGAGGTGCAATGTGTGTTTTGAGCTTTAGTAAGGTTTCTTTTATGTATGTAGGTGCCCTTGTATTTGGGGCATAGATATTTAGGATTGAGAGTTCATCTTGGTGGCTTTTTCCTTTGATGAATATGAAGTGTCCTTCCTTATCTTTTTTGATGAATTTTAGTTGAAAATTGATTTTATTTGATATTACAATGGCTACTCCAGCTTGCTTCTTCTGACCATTTGCTTGGAAAGTTGTTTTCCAGCCTTTCACTCTGAGGTAGTGTCTGTCTTTGTCTCTGAGGTGTGTTTCCTGTAGGCAGCAGAATGCAGGGTCCTCATTGCATATCCAGTTTGTTAATCTATGTCTTTTTATTGGGAGTTGAGGCCATTGATGTTGAGAGATATTAAGGAATAGTGATTATTGCTTCCTGTTATATTCATATTTGGATGTGAGGTTATGTTTGTGTGCTTTTCTTCTCTTTGTTTTGTTGCCAAGACAATTAGTTTCTTGCTTCTTCTAGGGTATAGCTTGCCTCCTTATGTTGGGCTTTACCATTTATTATCCATTGTAGTGCTGGATTTGTAGAAAGATATTGTGTAAATTTGGTTTTGTCATGGAATATCTTGGTTTCTCCATCTATGTTAATTGAGAGTTTTGCAGGATACAGTAACCTGGGCTGGCATTTGTGTTCTCTTAGGGTCTGTATGACATCAGTCCAGGATCTTCTGGCCTTCATAGTTTCTGGCGAAAAGTCTGGTGTGATTCTGATAGGTCTGCCTTTATATGTTACTTGACCTTTTTCCCTTACTGCTTTTAATATTCTTTCTTTATTTTGTCGTTTGGTGTTTTGACTACTATGTGGACGGGAGGTGTTTCTTTTCTGGTCCAATCTATTTGGAGTTCTGTAAGCTTCTTGTATGCCTATGGGTATCTCTTTTTTTAGGTTAGGGAAGTTTTCTTCTATGATTTTGTTGAAGATATTTACAGGTCCTTTGAGCTGGGAGTCTTCACTCTCTTCTATACCTATTATACTTAGGTTTGATCTTCTCATTGAGTCCTGGATTTCCTGTGTGTTTTGGACCAGTAGCTTTTTCTGCTTTACATTATCTTTGACAGTTGAGTCAATGATTTCTATGGAATCTTCTGCTCCTGAGATTCTCTCTTCCATCTCTTGTATTCTGTTGGTGATGCTTGTATCTACAGCTCCTTGTCTCTTCTTTTGGTTTTCTATATCCAGGGTTGTTTCCATGTGTTCTTTCTTGATTGCTTCTATTTCCATTTTTAATTCCTTCAACTGTTTGATTGTGTTTTCCTGGAATTCTTTCAGGGATTTTTGTGTCTCCTCTCTATGGGCTTCTCTTTGTTTATTTATGTTTTCCTGGAATTCTTTCAGGCATTTTTGCGATTCCTCTCTGTAGGCTTCTACTTGTTTATTAATGTTTTCCTGTGTTTCTCTAAGGGAGTTCTTCACTTTCTTGAAGTCCTCCAGCATCATGATCAAATATGATTTTGAAACTAGATCTTGCTTTTCTGGTGTGTTTGGATATTCCATGTTCGTTTTGATGGGAGAATTGGGCTCCGATGGTGCCATGTAGTCTTGGTTTCTGTTGCTTGGGTTCCTGCGCTTGCCTCTCGCCATCAGATTATCTCTAGTGTTACTTTGTTCTGCTATTTCTGACAGTGGCTAGATTGTCCTATAAGCCTGTGTGTCAGGAGTGCTGTAGACCTGTTTTCCTCTTTTCTTTCAGCCAGTTATGGGGACAGAGTGTTCTGCTTTCGGGCGTGTAGTTTTTCCTCTCTACAGGTCTTCAGCTGTTCCTGTGGGCCTGTGTCTTGAGTTCACCAGGCAGGTCACTTGCAGCAGACAAGTTGGTCTTACCTGTGGTCCCGAGGCTCAAGTTCGCTAGCAGGGTGCTGCCCACGAGCTCTCTGTGGCAGCAGCAACCAGGAAGATCTGCGCCACCGTTTCCGGAGCTTCAGTGCACCAGGGTTCCAGATGGCATTTGGTGTTTTCCTCTGGGGTCTGAGATGTGTGTGCAGAGTGCAGTCTCTTCTGGTTTCCCAGGCGTGTCTGCCTCTCTGAAGGTTTAGCTCTCCCTCCCACGGGATTTGGGTGCAGAGAACTGTTTATCCAGTCTGTTTCCTTCAGGTTCCGGTGGTGTCTCAGGCGCAGGGGTCCTGCGGCTCCTGGGCCCTCCCCCACGGGAACCCAGAGGCCTTATACAGTTTCCTCTTGGGCCAGGGATGTGGGCAGGGGTGGGCAATGTTGGTGGTCTCTTCCGCTCTGCAGCCTCAGGAGTGCCCACCTGACCAGGCGGTGAGGTCTCTCTCCCACGGGGTCTGGGAGCAGAGAGCTGCTGCGGGCTGGGATCCGCGGGTGTGGGACTCCCGGTAAACACAGGACGTGCCCTGTCCTAGAGGAATTCTGCCTCTGTGTGTCCCAAGTTCACCAGGCAGGACTCTTGCAGCAGAAAAGTTGGTCTTACCTGTGGTCCCGAGGCTCAAGTTTGCTTGAGGGGTGCTGCCCATGAGCTCTCTGCGGCAGCAGCATCCAGGAAGATCTGTGCCGCCATTTCCGGGAGCTTCAGTGCACCAGGGTTCCAGATGGCATTTGGTGTTTTCCTCTGGTGTCCAAGATGTGTGTGCAGAGTGCAGTCTCTTCTGGTTTCCCAGGCATGTCTGCCTCTCTGAAGGTTTAGCTCTCCCTCCCCTATGTTCATTATTTTTAAAAGGAGATGAACTCCTCAGTTAATTCGGACTGAAGGAATAGTACAGTTTCATGTTTTCATTCATTAAATAAAGTGTGGAGCTTCCTAATCAGACCCCCCATCAGACCCAGCCAACAAAGCTGTATGCCTGAGGATCCTAAAAATTGGTGAAACTGTGACCTTAGAGAGTAGTGATCATAGAGAGCAGAAGCTCCTTGGATAACACTTACCATAATTCACACAAACACAAACGAAGAAGTAAACAACCTTGTACTCACTCACCTTCAGGGCATTAATAGATAGGGAACTGACTTACCCTATCCTAGTTTCTACTGTCTGCCTAGATCAACAATTATACTGGGGAAATGAGCCCTCTATCATCCTGCAGCCTACTGAGATGATGTGAAGATTAGAATATTTTTGTCAGTTTAGTACAAGCAAGAGTTTTCTAGGAAGACATGAGAGCAGTTGAGAAAAGACTGACCTGAGAATATTTCTGCAAAGTATTTTTCAATGATCGGTTGTGGGTGGTGCCATCAATGAGCAGGTAGTTCAGTCCATTATAAGAAAACAGGCTGAGCATACCATGAAAGCCAAGCCAGTAAGCACTCTTCATCCACAGCCTCAGCTTCATTTCCTGCCTTCAGGTTTCCATCTTTGAGTTTCTACCTCAATGGTGGACTATGGCTTCTGTAGGGTTTTCATCAGAGATTTACTACAACAAATGTTGCTACTAAAAGAGAGAACAATGACATCCAGGTGCTATTGCAGCAGTCAAAGTAATGAATGCTAATATCCAAAATATACAAAGAACTCAAGAAGTTAGAATCCAGAGAGCCATTTAACCCTATTACAAAATTGGGTACAGAGCTAAACAAACAATTCTGAAGCTGAGGAATATCAAATGGCTGAAAAGAACCTAAAGAAATTTTAAATATCCTTAGTCACCAGGTAATTGCAAATCAAAACAACCTTGAGGTTCCACCTCACACCAGTCAGAATGGCGAAGATCAAAAACTGGTGACAACACATGCTGGAAAGGATGTGGAGAAAGAGGAACATTCCTCCATTGTTGGTGGTATTGCAAACTGATACAACCACTCTGGAAATCAGTCTGAAGGTTTCCCAGAAAATTGGACATTACACTACATGAGGACCCAGCTATATTTCTCCTGGGTATATACCCAAAAATGCTCCAACATAAAACAAAAGCACATGCTCCATTATGTTCATAGCAGCCTTATTTATAATAGCCAGAAGCTGGAAAGAACCCAGATGCCCTTCAGCGGACGAATGGATACAGAAAATGAGGTCTATCTACATAATGGAGTACTACTCAGTAATCAAAAACAATAACATCATGAAATTCATATGCAAAAGGATGGGACGAGAAAATATCTTGAGTGAGGTAACCCAATCCACCCCCCAAAGAAAACCACAGATGGTATTAATTCACTGATAAGAGGCTATTAGCCCAAAAGCACGAATTAGCTAAGATACAATCCACAGACCACATGAAGCTCAAGAAGAAGGACGACCAAAGTGCAGATGCTTCAGTCCTTCTTAAAAGGGGGAACAAAAATATTCATAGGAGATATGGAGATAAAGTTTGGAGCAGAGACTAAAGTAATGGACATTCTGATTCTGCCCCACCTGGGGATGCAGCCCATATACATACAGTCACCAAACCCAGACAATATTGCTGTTGTCAGGAAGTGCATGCTGACAGGAGCCTGATATATCTATCTCCTGAGAGGCTCTGCCAGAGCATGAGAAAATCATAGGCCAACGCTAGCAGGTAACCATTGAAATGAGAACAGGAACCCCATTACAGGAGTTAGAGAAAGGATTGAAGGAACTGAAGGACCTTGAAAATCCATAACAATCCCAATCAGCCTGAGCTCCCAGGGACTAAATCGATACCCAAAAACTACTCATGGCCAGACCTATGGCTACAGATACATATGTAGCAGATGATGGCTTTTTTGGACACCAGTAGGAGGAGAAGTATTTGGTCCTACCAAGACTGGAACCCCAGTATAGGAGAATGTCAGATAGGGAGGTAGGAAGGGAATGTGGTTGGAGAGGGGGAACATCCGTATAGAAAAGGGGGAAGAGTATGGTATAGGGAATTATGGAGGGAAACTGGGAAAGGAAATAACATTTGAAATGTAAATAAAAATATCCAATAAAAATTGCACATATGCAACAATATGTATATATACAAAAAAATTAAAAAGAACCAGTGTCACTGTAAACATCAATTAAAGAAAAATAGAAATTGTCACATGAATATTTGACAGCACAGAGCTCAGAACAAAGATGACTAGGTATATTTATAGAAAGTCTTATATAATGATAAACATTTAAAGAGACAAAACTATAAGATGCAGAAGACGTATGTTGTGAGAGAAAAATGAGATAATTAAGAATAGAAATTGATTCCAATGGTTTTAATTTACAGCATAAGCATCTCATGATAGTCTGTGATTTGACTCTACTCTTATTCTGTGTCACTACACTAGTGATTTTGTACTAAGGGGTGGAATACACATAGAATCTCTATGGTATTATCTGCTACTATGCTGTGTGATTTTTCCCACACAATCAATTTAAAAATATGGATAATACCACTTAGGGACCCATAAAATGTACCTTTTTCCATTAATCTTTCAACTTTTAGCTAAAAGCACTTCCACTGTACTGTGTTCTTGTGCATTCATGGCATATTCAATACTGCTAGAAGGATGTTTATCAATCACTGACGTTTTCATGAAGCTGATCCACAAAAACCTTAGTTGATAGATGCTAGTAAATAACAGGAATTTGTATGAATATGAGTATCTCCAATTTTCAGTTCTGATGGGTTTTCAGTGGAATTTTAACAAGCAAGGTAGATACTCAAGGGATTCTTTCCCATAAGACACTGTTTCTCATAAAACCTAGTCTTGGTTTACATTAGCAATACTTCATTGTTTGACTCTGAGGCTGAGCTACACACAGGTAATAATTTTCCTTTTCTATTGATACAGGAATTTTTATTTGTCTTTTTATTAATTGAAATTTAAAAAGATAATAAGTAGCTGCACATTTGATTGTTTCTATAATCAACACATAGCATAATATATACTATTGTATTCAAATTAAAACATCACAACATGGCATGTTTAAAAATAAAGCAATGATAAGTATTGTATAGTGTATGTAACTTTTCTAGGGTACCACAAATTTTCAGTCACAAAGTCAGATCTTTATCTTTGGTCTGTGTTGTTAAACCAGTCATGACATTTCTGTATAACATCTTGCATCCATGCCATACAATGTTTATTTCAACCTTGATACTGTTATGTACATGTTTTCTTTAAACAGTTAAATTTTACCTATAAAGTTCACATGTCTACCCTGTATAAGAATAGTAATATACTGGAGTTTAGACACAGGAATATACGGTGTTTGTATGGTAGTTTGCTATTCGTCAGTCAATTCACAGATATTGTTATTAAGAAGTACACACACACACACACACACACACACACACACATACATGACATGAATATAGATGATAGAATACTTAGGAAGTGAGAGGGGATGAATGTGAAGTAGAGTGAATAAATAGGAGAAGTGAATAGAGGTGAATGTGGTCAAAGTAAATGAAATATTTGGATAAAACTGCCACAAAACCTATGGTGTGTTGCAGTGAAAATAAACTGATCATTGTAAACAGATTGAAAATGTAATGGTTTAATTATCATAGTATACACTATTCAGGGCCAGTGTGTGTGTGTGTGTGTGTGTGTGTGTGTGTGTGTGTAAATGTAAATGCAGTTTTCTTCACTGAATTCTTGAAAAAAATTAGTTGTTCAGTTTCAGTTGTTTTTATTCTTCATTGGAATGTAAACTAACAACATGAGGCGTGAATGATGTGCTAAAAAAGAGAAAATACTAATTTTTAATTCCCATAGATTAATTAATGTTTACTATTTTAGTATTTATCTAAGATGGTACATGAAACATTTTTCTGAAATTTATACATAATATCTATATTTCTGTCATTTACATTATATAGCTTCTGCAAAAAACAGTAAGTGGCAATACTGAATTCTCTTCTAATAGTTGACTGTTTTCCTTTCAATGGCAGTATTCCTATCATAGATGGAATCTGGAAACTACACAGTGGTAACAGAGTTGATTCTTTTGGGGTTTACAGAGGATGCTACAGTCCGTGCCATTTTATTTGTTGTGTTTCTAATAATCTACTCTGTCACCTTAATGGGCAATATGAGCATAATCATGCTAATCAGAAGAAGTCCTCAGCTTCACATGCCCATGTACCTTTTCCTCAGCCATTTGGCATTTGTAGACATTGGGTACTCCTCATCAGTCACACCCATAATGCTGAAGGGCTTTCTCAGGAAAGAAATAACTATCCTTGTGACTGGCTGTGTGGCTCAACTTTGTTTTGCAGTGACATTTGGATCAGTTGAGTGCTTCCTGCTGGCTGCCATGGCCTATGACCGCTATGATCTGCTCACCTCTGCTCTATGCCACACAGATGTCCTCCACAGTTTGTATTCTCCTAGTGGGAGCTTCCTACCTAGGTGGATGTGTGAATGCTTGGACATTTACTGGATGTTTATTAAATCTGTCTTTTTGTAGACCAAATAAAGTTAATCACTTTTTTTGTGACTATTCACCACTGTTGAAGATTTCATGTTCTCATGGATTTTCTTCTGAAGTCATTCCAGCAATCTCTTCAGGCTCTATCATTGTGGTCACTGTGTTTATCATCGCACTGTCTTATGTTTACATCCTTGTATCAATCCTGAAGATGCGCTCCCCTGAGGGCCGCCAGAAGGCCTTCTCGACCTGCACCTCCCACCTCACTGCTGTCACTCTGTTCTATGGAACCATCACATTCATTTATGTGATGCCCAAATCCAGTTACTCCACAGACCAAAACAAGGTGGTGTCTGTATTCTACACAGTGGTAATCCCAATGTTGAACCCCATCATCTATAGTCTCAGAAACAAGGATGTTAAAGAGGCTATGAAAAAACTGATGGCTGACACACACTGGTAGACATCATACCTGCAATTTTAAACAGTGTAATAAGCTCTGAACTTCCAAATGAATGGATGATGTACTATGGAAATTTAAAACTGTATTTATGATCTTTTAGACATAAATTTTATCACTTTACTATCAAGATCTTCATCATAAAAATAGTGGATTCACTCTAATATGGCAATATTTAGCAAATTTCTCATTGCTTTATCCTTTCATCAGTCACCATTTTCTGAGTCTATACATACAAGTCTCTCATATAAGTTCTATTTCTTTTGAATGAAGCCTTTATATTTCAAACTGGAGAACGATTTGGAATGCTTTGAATAAGAATGGAATTGCTATATAAGATCTTAACCTGAAAGAAATTATCTTCTGCATTATAGAAATCTAGGGTTGAAAACAGAGGTATAGGTAGTAGAAAACTTGTGATATCAGCAGGATTCTTCATTTGATTCCTCATCCAGCCAACTCCAGACCTCACTCATATTCTCCCTCACCTATTAGTTCTTCCTACTTAGAAACCTGTTAAACTCCATACATAAAGCAGGTCCTTAAAGACATCCTATTGGAGATAATTTAGGTTCTCTCATGCCTTTGGAGATGAAGATGTATTAATTCAGTGTTCTTGTTATAGTCCTGGGATACACTGTGAATTTTTGTCATATCTTTTGAATAATATATTTCTTTGATGTCTCTGAAACTGGAAATTCTTAGTGTTTTACACCTAATTCTAATAGTGTCATAATACTAAAAATTGTTATCCTGAATCAGACTAATTTTCCGTTTAATGATTTAAAATTTTTTATGCTTTAATTTACACATTTGCTGTTTCCTGTCTTCTGTATGAATAACTTTTCATTAAAAAGCATAACATTTTAATGATTATCTTTGTCATTAAAATGTTAGTTAACAAGATTAATATTCATATGTGTTATATTATAAGATTTTTAAAAAATTTAACTAATAGAAACACATACTATACTTGGCTTGGGCCAAAAGTCTAAACCAAGATCATGCTTTCTATTATATTTCCAGCAGTGTTTCTTCAATCTTCAAGTCCTACTTTGAATTCCTTAATCACTAGATTAAGCAGCACCCAAATCTTTGCCCCTCTGTATCAGTCAAGTTAATTGAGAGATTGGTTGAAGTTTCTTAAATTCTATTTCTCTAGAATTTGCTAATAATGCTTCAACTGTGAATTATATGATTAAATTTTTCACAGAGTGACTAGGAGCTTTAACTGAAAGTTCGTCTTTGTTGAAATTGCCCTCTTCATGAAGTATGAGAGGTGCATATTAAGGACTAAACACTAACTACATATATAAATGCTGCACAAATATCATTACACAGCCAAAGAAACACCTTGCCAGATCAAGAGAAGAAAAGATGCTATTCTGTAGCTTAGATGTTCTTTAGTGATCAGAAATTAGCTGATTTACTTTTATGAAGGCACATTTTCACCAGAGTTTAACAATAATAAGTAAGAAAGGATAACAATGAAGATGGTTTTCTTGGGGGTTTTAAATGTTTTTAAAAGAAGATACATTCCATACGCAACATTAAAACTCTTATTCTCCACTCAAAACACAATAACACACACACACACACACACACACACACACACACACACAGTAATCCTGTAAGAATACAACCCTTCCAAATTTCAGCACATTTGCACAATTATTATTTTTATACATGGGTGTGTGTGTGTGATATACATGAACACATGTATGTTCACATGCATGAGGTTGACAATTGTGTTTTCTTTAGGTGCTCTCCCTTTTGTCTTTTGAGGCAGTGCCCCTTTTTAAACTCAAAGCTCACCGAGATGACACCTTGATAATGTCTCTATAAGATCAGGCTGTGGGCCATTCCATAGAGCATTTTCCTAATTAGTGATTGATGAGGCGGGTTCCAGCCCATTGCGGGTGGTGCCACATCTAGACTAGTAATACTGCATTCACTAAGAAAAGAAAGGAAAACAATTTACATGTTTAGTTTAGGGAAGGATCTGTCATAAATATGTTCAGAAGTGGATACATGACATATATGTTATTTCCAGAGTTGAACTTTGGCTTAATGTCCAGGTGCTAAATCAAAAATTAACAAATGGGACCTCATGAAACTGCAAATCCTTTGTAAGGCATTGTCAATAAGACAAATGGGCAAAGATTGGGAAAAGATCTTCAACATCCCTATGTCTGACAGAGGGCTAATTTACAGCATTTACATAGAACTCAAATTAGACACAAACAATGCAAATAACCTAATTAAAAATGGGGTACAGAACTAAACAGAGAATTCTCAACAAAGTAAATGTTCAAAGTCCTTAGTCTTAATAGAAATGACAATCAAATAACTATGAGGTTTTATCTCATACCCATTAGAGTGGTTAAAAACAAAAACTCGAGTGATAATACATGCTGACACTCTTCCATTACTGATAGAAGTGTAAACTTGTATAACCTCTTTGGAAATGAATTTGATGTTTGCTCAGAAAACTTGGAATAGTTCTCCCTCAAGACCCAGTTATACCACTCCTGGGAATATACCTAAAAGATGATCTGCATATCACAATGACACTTGTTCAACTATGTTCATACCACTTTTATTTCTAATATCCAGAAACTATGAACAACCTGGATGTCCTTCAACTGAAGAATCAATAAAGAAAATGCATTACATCTACATAATGGAATGGTATTCAGCTAATAAAACCAGTATATCATGAATTTTGCAGGCAAATGGGTAGAACTAAAAAAATTAAAATCATAAGTGAGGTAACCCATTTCCAAAATGATATGAATGATGTGAACTTACTTATAAGTGGATATTAGCCATAAAATACAAGTACTATGTTACACTCCACAGACCCAAAGAAGCTAAACAAGAAGGAAGGTCAAAGCAAGGAAGATTTCATTTTACATATAAGGGGGGGATAGGCATAAGAAGCAGATGGAGGGAGAGAACAGGGAGGCAGGAGGATGGGAAGGTGAATGGGGGATTCAGGATAAGGTTTGAGGAAAGACAAGAGAGATGGCTAGATGACCATGAAAATGAATGGAAATCTGCAATTTCAGGGGGTTAAGAGGTGGGAGGCCTGAAACTCAGAGGAGTGATAGTGACATTAACAGACTCACTAAATTTCAAATCCAAATTTACCCTATCTACAAGTAGCACCAGACCTGAGGAAGAGAGCAGAGACCAAGTGAAAGGCAAACTGATGATGAACCCAACTTGAGACCTATCCCATGGGCAAGTGCCAATCACTAACATCCTCAGCCAAAAACTGGATAGAGCTTGGGGGCTCTTATGCAAGGAAGAATTATAGGACTTCTAAGGGGATAGTAACTTTCCAGAAAGTTCAGCCAGAGTTTCAACTAAGGTCTATTGGGACTCTCAGAGTCTGAACCACTGAGATGGTTTGCATAAGCTTAGCCAAGAGAGTGGCTACAAGGTGTAGCCTTGTTGGAGGAAGTGTGTCACTGTGCAGTTGGGCTTAGAGACCCTCCTCTTAGCTACCTGACAATATGAGATTGTTCCTGGCTTCCTTCCTGTAAAGATGTAGAACTCAGCTCCTCCTGCACCATGCCTGCCTGCATGCTGCTATGCTGCCATGCTCCTGCCTTGATGATAATGGACTGAATCTCTGAACCAATATGCCAGCCCCAAACAAATGTGGTCCTTTATAAAACTTACATTGGTCATAGTGCCTATTCACAGCAATAAGACCCTAACTATGATAGAAGTTGGTACCAGGGACTGGGGTATTGCTGTGATAAGCCTGACCATGGTTTTGTTGGAAGAATGTGGATTTTCGGACTTTGGATTTGGAAAGCAGTGGAATGCTTTAAATGGGGCTTAATGGACTAACTTAGTAGGAACGAGAAAGTCTTTGCTACTGAGAGTGATTTGAATCATGCTGGTGGGGCCCAAGAGATTTCAGAGGAGAAGAATTTTGGTTTGTATTGTAAAGACTGCTTTTGTGATATTTTGGTGCAGAATGTGGCTGCTTTTTGCCCTTGTCTGAAGAGTCTCCCTGAGGCTAAAGTGAAAAGGCTCAGATTAATTAAATTGGCAAAGGAAGTCTCAGAAATGCCCGTCATAGATTTTGTTCTCTGGGTAAGTCTCATGAAGAGCATTTTAATGAAAGAAGGGAAGTTGAGAAAGGAAAAACACAAAATATATGGCTTGAGTGGTAAAGAGACATGCAGAAGTGAAATGGAGCTGAATCCTGTGTTCAAGGATATTAAAATGGAGCAAGATCCCACCCTGTTAAGTTAGCTCTAGGCAACTAAGTGCAAACCTTTAATCTCAGGACACACTCATACAGATCTCTAAATTCAAGGTCAATCTACAGAGCAAGGTCCAGGACAGCCAACTCTAGACAGTAAAGAAGTTAGAAAAGAGGAAGCTAGTAATAATGCAATAGAACAAGGGGGCCATATTCCAGCTCCTGCAAGCAGCACAACTCAGCAACTTCAGTGTTTCTGGCTTTATATTCTCAAAAGGAGGAAGCTACTGGTGCAATTGATGCATTTTTCCAAAGACATAGTTGAAAATATTTCCTGAGACATTGCCCAGACCTGAAGGGACCAATCAACAGTTCTCTGCACCCAAATCCCGTGGGAGGGAGAGCTAAACCTTCAGAGGGGCAGACACGCCTGGGAAGCCAGAAGAGACTACACTCTGCCCACATTTCTGATTCCAGAGGAAAACACCTAATGCCATCTGGGACCCCCCCGGCACACAGGGGCTCCCAGAAAGGCAGTGCAGGTCCTTCTGGTTGCCACCCTCACGGAGAGCTCAAAAGCAACCACTCATGAGCAAACTTGAGCCCTGGGACCACAGGTAAGATCAACTTTTCTGCTCCAAGCGACCTGCCTGGTGGTCTAAGGACACACAGAGGCAAAATTCCTCTGGGACCGGACACTTCTGGTTTCTAGCTCGAGCCCCAACCTCGCTGATCCCAGCCCTCAGCTCACTGCTCCCAAACCCCTTGGGAGAGAGAGCTCACCGCCCAGACAGGTGGGCACTCCTGAGACTGCAGAGCGGGAGAGACCACCAATACTGCCCACCCCTGCCCACATCCCTGGCCCAAGAAGAAACTATATAGGGCCTCTGGGAACCTAAAGATAGGGGCACTGGAGCTGCAGGTCCCCCATGCTCCAGACACCGCCCAGACCTGAAGTGACCGATCAACATTTCTCTGCACCCAAATCCCTTGAGAGGGAGAGCTAAACCTTCAGAGGGGCAGACACGCCTGGGAAGCCAGAAGAGACTACACTCTGCCCACATTTCTGACTCCAGAAGAAAACACCTAACACCATCTGGTACCCTGGTGCATGGGGGCTCCTGGAAAAGGCAGTGCAGGCCCTCCTGGTTGCCGCCCTCACAGAGAGCTCAAAAGCAGCTCCCCCTGAGAAACTTGAGACATAAAGAACTCCCTTAGAGAAACGCAGGAAAACATAAATAAACAAGTAGAAGCCTATAGAGAGGAATCACAAAAATCCCTGAAAGAATTCCAGGAAAACACAATCAAACAGGTGAAGGAATTAAAAATGGAAATAGAAGCAATAAAAAAAGCACAAAGGGAAAAAACCCTGGATATAGAAAACCAAAGGAAGAGACAAGGAGCTGTAGATACAAGCATCACCAACAGAATACAAGAGATAGAAGAGAGAATTTCAGGAGCAGAAGATTCCATAGAAATCATTGACACAAAAATATACACAAAGGTAACAATATACAGACTCTGCAGACTGTGTTTACAAATTTTGAGTGAATACATATATACATAGAAACACACACACACACACACACACACACACATACACACACACACTTTAAGAAACAATTAAAAAATGAAGCCATGACAGTGAAAGAGAGCAAGGAAAGTTAGGAGGGAGAATATTAAAAGAGAAAGGGGAAGGTGAAATTATGCAATTATATTATGATTTAAAAAATAATTTAAAATCCAACGTTATACACCTCAGAAAATTGAACTAATCTGGACACAGCTCCAGTGGCTAGCTAACCAGCGGGAGGAGGGAAAGCAGACTCTTCATTTTAAAAGATAAGTCAGACAGCCCATCCACCCAACATCAAAACAATCCCATGGCCCTCTCAGACCTCACATTGAGTTGCAGGTTTCAGTAAAACTGATTTCTCTGTCATATGGATTACCAGATGCAAAGTATGAGTTCTTTTATTGGAATGAGCAAGTTCCTGAGTTTCCAAAATAAAATAGACACAGACTAAAACAGTTTCCCAGAAAAGTCAAGTTTGAAAATTCCTTAACTTTATACTCTTGCCTTGATCTAAAGAATTTTATGTATCTAAGATTGACTCAGGTATGGAAATGGGGTGAGGAGTTTTCAGCGCATTGTTTGGTGTTTCAGATAAGGTCTATGACCCCTGATCTCAGGGTGTCTTACAGAGACATCGAGAACAGCCATCTGTTTTACTAAGAAACCACTAGAGATTCCTCTGGATCACATATTCTTAAATACTGTGATAATTAACCATTGTCAACCTGGTTGGATTAGAACTTCATAGGAGAATACCTCTGGACATGCCTGTGAAGACTTTTCCAGAGAAGTTATATAGGGAAGAAAGACATACCATGAGTGTGAGTGGAACAATCCTAATGGAATGAGGTCCTTGCCTTATTAAATAAAGTGAGAAATAACAAGTAATTGAGTACCAGTGTTCATCTCCCTCTGATTACTGACTGAAGATACCTCATCTCCGGCCAAAATGATGAGATTTGTTCCTTCTTAAATCAGGATAAAAAATAAATCCTTCCCTCCTTACATAAATTTTGTTGATTTAGTCACAGAAATGATAAAAGCAATCAACATATTCCATGCTATGGCAGATATGCCAGTATTAATATGGTATATATAAGCATACAGATGTCTCACTTTAGGGTTTTATTATCATTAAAATGAGAAATGAAAACCAGGTTTAGATTTAGTATTCACATTCTTCATCCTATAGCTTCCCTAGGTATATATTATAGCTATTTCGGTGCTTCTCAAAATATTTATGTTCCTTTAACAATTCATCTATAAATAATATATCATGAAATAGATGAGATGCTCCTGAACTCTCTTCAGAATGCATGTTTGTGTATGTTTATAGAATGTGCATGATAAACCTAGAATGATATGTTGATTTTATTTCTTTCCAAATATGTCAACCTTCAGTTATATTGATCATTTATAATTTTCTATTATTTGGGGGGGGGACCAACTTCTTGACATGAATCAGTGATCTGTTATAGTATCCTGAGCTTTATGAATTTATACATGTCCATTTTTGAGATCAACTCTCAACAATTATTGTGCAACTTTAGAAGTATTCAATTCCCTGGCCTAATCTTAATTATACATCCTGTATTCTAATCCAGTCTGATAAGTTCTCTAAACCATAGGTCACCTGAACTGACCCCTCTCCTGAATTCCCAGACCTAGCCTATTTCACATATCTTGTGCTCAGATTTCTTCCAATGAGTCTGCTTAAGCCTGCTGCATTCCCAATATCCTAGAGAGTTTTATGTGAACTTGTCATAGAGTAGAGTTTTCCGAAAGGATAGTATTTCAATTGAGAAAATTCCTCTATGAGATCCAGCTGTCAGGAATTTTCTTAAACAATATTGAAGGGGTGATGCTGCCCCTGGGCTGAATGGTCCTGGATTCTATAAGAAAGCAGACTGAAAAAGCCAGGAAGGAGCAAACCAGTAAACTGCATTCCTCCATGGGCCCTGCATCAGCTCCTGCCTCCAAATTTCTGCCCTGCTTGAGTTCCTATTCTGACTTCTTTTGTAATGAAATATGATGTGAAGCATGAGCTGAACAAATTCTTTCTTCCTCGAGTTGCGTTGGTAATGGTGTTTCATTACAACAATAACTCTAAGAGGGACACCCAATCTCAGCTGTGTATTATGTTCACCATCTCAGTCTAGTGAGCCTACCTAACTCTAGGACTGGACTCTATGCTCTACTCCAGTCTCGTAAGTTCTTGGGACCCTAGCCTGCTTGTATCCTTTTCAGTTTTCAGACATAGCTGACTCTACCTTACGAGTTCTGGGTACCTTGACTGCTATCTCCAACCCTCAGGACTAGCCTAGGATAGAAAACCTGTATGCTGGCCTAGCTTATGGAATGCCTAAGATCCTAGCCCACACATGTCAGACTCACATTTAGAGATATAGCAGATCAGGTAGTGAACATTAGTGCATTGTGCCAAGGATATTCAACTATGGGAAATGTGTGTGTGGGGGGGGTGGGTGTACAGGTGGACTAGGGTTTAGGCAATTCACCAATTGGGCTGGTACACAGAACATATGACTGGCCTAAACATGGAGGTTAGGTACATTGAAGGTAGAAGTCACTGGTCTGATACTACTTCACTATTCTGAGGATATAAACATGTTGAGAAGTCTGTGATACAGTAGACAAACAGATTTAGGAAACAAGCGAATAATACCATCAGTGTCAGTAAATGTCTGAATGGTGGCTTCTGTGTCATTCATGAAAATATACAGCATTGCTTTAGTGATGAAAACACATAAAAATGACTACTGCACAACAAACACTTTATTATTATTCACAAAGCCTATCAATGAATATTCTCCAGTTTGAGTTGCTATGTGTGCACATTTTTGTGGAACCTTTCTATGTCCACAGCCAGCTGCTTTTTAGGTCTACCTCCACTGAATCTTTCAAACAACAAAAGTCATTGTTTCTCTTTAAATGGCTAGGAATAAAATTCAAAAAATGACAACTACTGTTAAGGGTAGGCTGCATGCCCAGCAGTGATCGCCAACAGAAAATGAATTCAAAGACATACTTCTTTGTCTCATGTTTACTCAGGGATTTTTTTATATTTTTAAATTTTTATCTTAATTTTAATTGTATTTTTCTCCCTTTTTAAACTATAGGTCCTTTGCATGTGATGATGACTTCCAGTTTAGTGTTTTTACGGTATTTTTGAGTGGGATAACTATGGGATCACTGTGCCTATATCACTTTCTTGTGCCTTCTCTTGATCCCTTGCCCTTCTGTGTCCTTGTTTTATCTTACTCTGATGGGTTAGTTTTGTTTTCCCTTAATATATCGTATTTTACTAATATCTCTTATAAGCCTTTTGTTTTCTGATAAAAGAAAGAATGAGGGTGGATCTGGAAGGGGAAGGTAGGAAGGAACTGGAGTAGAAAGAGGAAAAAAATAAAATCAAGATATATTCTATGACTAAAATACTATCTCATAAAAGGGAAAAATTCTCAAATATTAATAAAGTGTCATTTAAAATGGGAAATAATTCTGTTTCGGTGCAATATATATTCTTAATTGCAAAACTCTGAAAATGTTTCCATATTAGGAAGAATCTCTTTAAAGAAATGAAAAGTCAGAGTGCACCAAGGCCTTGTTTTCTTCACAGCTCAGCTTATTTAGGATCTTCAGTGACGGGTTATAGCACTAAGGGTTTCTACTGCTTTGATAAAACATCACGAGCAAAAGTAGGTTGGGAAGGAAAAGGTTTATTTCAACTTACAATGCTCAGGACACACTCCATTATCAAAGGAGGAGGTCAGAAAAGGAAGGAAGCTGGAGGCATGAAATGAAGGAGAAGCTGTGGAAGTACACTGTTTACTGGCCTGCTCCCTAGACTCATTTTTATTATCCAGGATTACCTGCCCAAGAATGACACTGTGCACAGTTAGCTGAATTTCCCCACACCTATCACCAGTCAAGAAAATACCCCTTTATAATTCCTACAGAATGATTATATGATAGCAATTTCTCAATTGAGATTTCCCCAACTCAGATGATACTATCTTGTCTCAACTTGGCAAAAAAAAAAAAAAAAACTAAAAGTAAAACAATATGATGATGGCAACAACCCAAACATTATGCAGAGTCTGAAATGGAGATATCCATCAGGTCCCCTCCATGAGAGATCAGGGCACCTCAGGGGAAGAAGGGAAGGGAAGGTTTTCTGAGTCAGTGGTGATGGAGGACACCAGGAGGACATGGGTACATCAAATCAACTAAGAAGGACTCACGTGGTGTCGCAGAGACTGAAACAGCAAGCACAGGACCTGTATGTGTCTGCACCAGGTCCTCTGCTTATATGCTATAGCATATTAGGGATTTTTTGTGGGTCTTCTAACAGTGGGAGCAAGTAAATCTCTGACAATTTTGCTTTCACTTGGGACTCTTTTCCTCTTATTGGGTTGCCTTGTTCAGCCTCAATCTAAGGGTTTTAGCCTTGCCTTATGAAATGTCATGTTTTGGATGCTGTCTCTTGGAGGACTATTCCTTTCTGAAGGGAAAAGGGAGGGGTAGATCTGTGGGGAGAGAAAGTTAGAAGGGAGGAAAAACTATGGTCAGTATGAGAGAAGAATCTATTTTAAATAAAAAAGTGTATTAGTTTTCAAACTGAGCCTTAATAATTAACTAAATAAGAAGCGTAAAATGTTATTACATGGGGAAACACATACTTTGCTATTAAGAGGGGGTGTTTGAGAAAATATTATGTGAAATGTTTGGATAGGAAGCCTTCAGTAGATTGTGATCCACAGTTGAGCAAAGAACAAGATGTGGAGTCCCCAAAGGTTCTGGCACCTTTTATGCTTAGGTCCCAAACTCTGGTCCCTACAAATTCCCTCACCAGCCTTCTGTCCAAAGTCACTTCTCTTTTCTGTTCTTGACTTTTCCAAAAATTCTTTAATTTAATTATTTTGGAATCATTTCTCTATCAGATCCACTATTTTCCTGCCTCCCAATCTTAATTAAATCTGGCTATCTCAGGAAATACACTGTTTTCAAACTCTGTTGAGAAGACGCCACTTTTTTTCCTACTCTACTAACACTATTACACACTGTTGACAACTTCCTAGCTTCTCATTCCATTTCTAAATCATGCATTGGCCATCTTCATGATTAAACACTGATATCAGTAGTAGTTGGTACCAGAAATATCACTTCCTGAGAGTCATACTGACAACCATTTTTCATTCCTCACTTATTAACAATTTTGCCAGGTCTCAATTGTTTCTCTAACTCAAACTCTTTGTCCTGATGCAGAATCAGTACTGATACTCATCACATGGGGAGCCATTAATGTGGTGTGAAAATGATTATATTTTTAGACCTCCTCATTTCTCCCCATAATTTACTTCAAAAGCTTTCTACAATATTTTCATTAAGATTTTGGCTACATATGACATATCTGAACTCTCTGAATTTTATAAATGAGATGCTCTTTCTTTGTAATCTTTATCAATTTTAAAAATAAGATTATCATTTTGGGTACTAGAGACTGAACCTTGGACCCTCTTCTATGGAAGGTAAGAACTCTAACATCAACCTCTACCCACAGCACAAAATACTTATTTGAAGACTGAAATATATCAATTTTGAACTATCTAATCCAGTATGTTGTGGAGAAATGGAAAAAATGTATTTCTGAGAGAGTTTTGTACACATTTCATAAAATCTGGTCTCTCTCTTTCTCTTATGCTGATATTCTCTTGTCTTCTATCCTGGCACCTTGAAAACTTTGCATCTTCCATCTACAAACCCTGTGTTCCTCTGGAACACCTGAGCTCATAGCTTTACATGTTCTGAAAGCCTTGGGAGTGTCTCTACTTTTACAAGGACAGCTGTATCTCATAGACCTAAGCAAATAACTTTGCTCTGGCTCCAAAAAGAACTAGCAAATTCTTCAAACTTATGCCATTCCTGCCTCAACCTCCTGAGTCCTGGGATTACCAAAGTGCACCATCATGTCAAGACTTTGCTTATATAAACACTACTAAGTAATATGTTCTTTTATTCATTCATGTCTTATTTTCATTACTTACTCAAAATGAGTTAAACCAAAAAGTTTCTTATACTTCGAGTAGGCAAAACCATTAGAACCAGAAGAGTAAGAGGAACAATTCTAATAGCCAGGGGGCTTGAGAATACTACCTGAACCCAACCCACAGAATCAACTAAAAGAATTTCTTTGAAATTCTTCTGTGTTGAGGTTATTTTCTCTCTTGAATTATAAATTTGTATTTTTAACAGTAATGTCTCTATTTCCCCTCTTCTCTTCTGTCTTCATTTCTCTTTTCTTCTTTCTCATTTCCTCTCCTTTTCACTACTCCTTCATCTTTTCTTCATCCTCATTCACTTTTAATTAAACATATTTTTGTTTTCTTTGTTCTGTTTTATAAACAAAGTAAATCACATCAAAATATGGCATTGCTACATCTGATCACTTTTTGAGATACAGTATGCCCTGCTGTTAAGAAGTACTGGAGTAACATTGTCTTGGAACTTGTAAGAGTGGTGAACCAATAACTGGTCCAAATTGAGGCCCATACCAGAATAGGTATCCCATATTTACCACGGCATGGACATCCAGAAACCAGAGGGTGATCACCCCAGAGATCCAGGCTAGAACCATATATGATTGGCAAAACAAACAAAGAAATAAAAATATATTTAATGAAATCCACAGTCAAATACTAGGCAAAATCATGGGAACTAGAAGTATGGGAGGAAAAATTCTTGGAGCCCGAGGGCTTGAGGACACGACATGAACATAACCCATAGAATCAACTAAGCAGGGTTGATCAAGGCTTAAAGCAACAAACACAGACCCTATATGGGTCCAAGCTAAGTCTTCCTCATATATGTTAAGACTGTGCAGCTTAGTGGGACCCCATAACAGTTTAAAGACATGTTTGAGTGTATTTCTCCTCATATACAATATATACACACATATATTTTGTTTTAATATTGCATTGAGTTTTGTAGCAAGAAGACTAGAATTATACTAGATCTTATAACTAGAAAATAATAGCTAAAATCTGGATGTGGGGACTCATGCATTAATTTCTAACAAAGGTTGGCAGATTTCTGTGAGTTCAAGGACAATCTGTCTACATAGTGAGTTCTAGGCAATCTGGAGCTACTAAATGAGATCATCCATGTCCTAAACACATAACAAAACTAAGAAAAGTGAAAATAAGTGTTCATTTCACTAAAAACTGATCTTAATCCTTAAGTATTGTATTTTCTACTAACACCACACATACTTTTCAAATCTTCTGGGCTCTTTTATTTACCATTTTGGGGAAAAACCTGATTACATTGCCTATGTCTTTCCTCAAGGCTGTCTGCATGCTTTTGTTCCTTAGACTGTAAATGATGGGGTTAAGCAGAGGTGTCAGAATGGTGTATGTCATCGCCAGCAGTGTGTCATCCTTAAAAGAGTAACTGTTTTTAGGTCTCAGATAGACAAAGCAAGCAAATCCATAATGTATGAACACCACTGTGAAATGGGAGGAGCAAGTTGAAAAGGTCTTATACCTTCCTTTGGCAGAGGGCATCTTCATAACTACTGTCACAATGAAGACATAAGAAACCATTATAAAAATAAAGCTGCCTACCAACACAAAGGCAGTAAATGCAAAAAGAATCACTTTATGATAAAAGGTTAAATTACAGGCAAGGGAGACCACTGGATCAATATCACAAAAAAAGTGCTGAATGATGTTGGAGTTGCAAAAAGTTAAGTTGAATATTGTGACGACAATACACAGAGAGACTGAGAAGCCAAGCACACCAGAGGCTATGATGAGCTGAAGGCAGATCTTCTGAGTCATCAGGATTGGATAATGCAGAGGGTTGTTGATGGCGGTATAACGGTCATAGGACATGGCAGACAAGATGAAACAGTTATTGCCTCCCAAGCCAAAGAAGAAAAACATCTGAGTGGCACACTCAGGAAGAGAGATGGCCTTGCTCTTTGATATCAAGTCCACTAACATGCGGGGCAAGATCACCATAGTGGTGCATGTTTCTGACAAGGACAGGGCAAAGAGGAAAAAGTACATGGGGGTATGAAGGTTGTGATTGAGTTTGATGGCCACCATGATGGATGCATTTGCTAAGAGAATGCTCATGTGAGAGAGGAGAATCACAACAAAGAGTAGATTCTGCAGTTCTGGAAAACTGGAAAATCCCCACAGAAGGAACGTAGTCACTGTGGTGTGGTTGCCCATCCTCCTAGTGGCAGTGATTTTGCACTAGAGCAGGATATATATTTAAGGTAAAGACTCAGAGATGACTATGAAGAACTTGCACAATGATATCAACAAGATTTTAAACAGGGCACCTGAGTTAATATATTCAATAGCCTTAAAGACACATGTATGCATGTGACTAAGGGCAAAGTTAGGAATCAAAAGGATGCAAATATTTCTAGTATGTACATCTGTTGAAACCCCAATGAGTAGGCTTAAGTGTCTCCTTGGTTTCTAGTCACAAAACGTGTCTTGCTATTTGTGTTCCTGAATCAGGATCTGCAGAAGTGGAAAAATATGTACAAAATTGCTTCCCTCTTACCCACTCAACTCTGTAACTCCATATTTTTTCAGTCCATTATTTTATATGATGGTATTCTGAATTGGATGAAAGAATAAAATAATCCATTTGCTTAAGTCATTTAAAGTGTACATTGCACTTGTCAAATGTGTAGGGGAGATTAATAAAATTTTCTAACAAATTTTAATATTGTCCTCAGGGTTGTTCTATTTGCACCTAAGTTCCTCATCATTCTCTGACTCCAAACAGTGACTGTATTAGTCAGGGTTCTCTGGAGGAACAGAACTGATAAAATTAAGCCATATATATTAAAATGAGTTTTATTAGAGTGGCTTGTGACTGGCCCAACATTGGTGGTCTCAAGTTGGAAAGTCCAAGATCCTGATAGTTGTTCATTCTATGAGACTGGATATCTCAGCTGGTTAGCACTCGACTTTTTGGGTCACAGAGAAATAGGTTCTGACATAGTGAAGCAATGCCTCAGCAGCAGGATAGATGAACTTGTCAGTGAGAATGTGGGCAAGGAAGCAAAGCTTCCTTCTTCCATGTTGTTTCACATAGCTTCCTGCCAGAGAATATAGCCAAGACTTGGGATAGATATTCCCACATCAAATGATCCAATCAATAAAAGCCAATCATAAATGTGCCTAGCTGCTTGGGTGTTAGTAGATTCCAGATGAAGTCAAATTGACAACCAAGATTACCCATCACAGTGACCGTTTTGAAAATAACCAAATGAGATTAAACAAACATGGGGTAATATCAGTCTGTTTTAAATAGACAATAATGCTACTACATTAATAGTTTATACTGAGATATTTCTTAGAACAAATCAATCACTTTGAACATTTTTAGAACATCACATTGGACTTACCTGGAGTTGAAGTAATTTGAAAACATTGTTTCATTTCAGACTCCCAACACTGGTCATAATGGTTTGATCAACATTTTTTTCTACCTAATATACTTTAGGGGTTTTGCAGCAGAGTCCTGAAGGGAATGCTTTAAATTCCTGAGATCAGTTTTCACATCATATTTCAAACTCATTTATACTTTATTTTTTCACTGTAAGCAGAAATTGATGGGGAGAATGACAGGATTATAAATATTATTTTGATTTTAACTTCACTCACTGTTAAATCATAATAAGTTGAAGACGGAAAAATGGTGGAGAGAGACAGAGAAAGAGATGCTGGCTGGAAATTATTCTAGAGAATTCACAGAGATTAATGAAAAACTAAGATGAGAGTTGCTATTATCTAGTTTACATGTTATTTGTAGTAATAAATGTCTGGCCAGGTAACCAGCATCTATTTAATTCAATGCACTGCAAAAAAAAGTGAAGTTGCACAGTGCTCATGTAACCCTCATAAGTATATGTGGTAGGGTTTATCATTTAGATTTACAAAGTATGGAAATTTAACAAGGGTGGTTGAGTGGCTATTAGCAGTCATGACTTTTTCTATCTTATATTGACAAAATGCCTATCATGGGCATCTCTTTGCCTGAGAAATGGAGTGTAGAAACAGCTCTTCAGATGTCTATGATGTGATAGTGCCGAGATGTTGTCCATTCGTCAGCAGAGGCCTGTGTGAGGAAATTATGGGCCTAAGTGGACTGTATAATGGCATCTATGAACAACATCAACAGAGAGACAATTAGAGGTATGTCTAATACAAAGGGCTTTCTGTGAGCAACAAAAGTTACCCAGCAATCTTCCCTGATCCTCTTGTGGTTTATCTTTTTTTCCAACTTTTTTTATTGGATATTTTATTTATTCGCACAAATGTTATGCCCTTTCCTGGTTTCCCCTCTGCAAACCCCTATCCCATCCCCATCTCCCTGCTTCTATGAGGGTACTTCCCCACCTACTCACCCACTCCTACCTCACTGCCCTGCCATCCCCCTACACTGGGGCATTGAGCCTTCACAGGACCAAGGACCTCTCCTCCCACTGATGCCAGATAAGATCAGATTGTTTTTTTACTTTGAAGGTGTCTCAATCTAGCTATCTCTAAACAAAATCTTGTCCATTATAATTCCTTCAGCTTTAGTTTACCTTTTGTGATTAGTTTCCTTTGGAAAATGCTTCAGTCTCTTCTAAGTATTGAATGCAGATGTGCAACATCACATCTTTGTGATCTTTCAGTTGTTAATAGTATCTATTGAGATTAATGAGATCACTTTCAGCTTGTTTATCCTTTTTATACTCAACACGTCACTTCCTGCATTCCAAATTCTGTATTCTTTTTTTAAATACAGGGTTATTGATAGAGATTGGTTATTTTCCATAGAGTGAAATTGCATCTCCTAAGCTTAATAAAACACACACACACACACACACACACACACTTCATTCTTCACACTGTGACCTAATGATAGTTTTCTAAGCACAGGTAATATTAATCAAACCATTCATAATTTTAAAAATAATATATAGAAACCCACTGTTCATAGAGGGAAACTCAAATACCCCAGCCTGAATTTCAATGTTCTTTGAAAAAATAGAAAAGTTTATTTGTTCAGTCTCTGCTCTATTCATACCTATCATACACTCAAGCCAGATGTTGCACCCTGCCTTCCGATTGAAACCTATTTCCTCTGTTACTTTGCATATTGTATTGTTTTTGTTCAACTCTTCCCTTTTCCACTGGAGTTTTACACATTTTTTCAATTCATTTGCTTCTATGCATTTACATTTTTTCGGCTCTGGAATCCTAGCTAAGAATGCCTCCTCCATTTTACTGTGATCACTCATGATTTTTGCAATAGTCTCTAGTATAGGCCTTCCTGTTTATAAAATCTTCCGTGTCAAATCTACCACCGTACTATGTCTCTTCTTTGTAAAAATAGTTGTCTGCATACTTTCTGTGTTAGTTATCTTACCATAGCTGGGACCTTAATGCCTGAAGAAAAATTCAAAGGGAAGACCTGTTTATTTGGCTCATAGTTTCATTCTTGAGAGTCGGACTCCATTGCTTAGGGCCTGGGGTGATGGTGACACAGGATATTATGCAAAAGGAGATTGCTCTCCTCAGAGAAACAGAGAGAGAATGCTTGTGTCTATCAGCTTCTATTCATCCATTGTTTCAGACTGTGTGATGACCCAATGTACATTTAGGTCATTTCTCTCCACCTTAGTCAATCCTTCTGAAAAGTCCCCACAGACACAGTGGTGTGCTTTACCATTAATTTAGTTTCTTCTAACTTTTTCTTTTTAACATTTCTGTTGTACAGCCCACTGTGTCAGCACAGCTACCCTAAGGGGTAAGCACTACTGCACTGTCTTCCTTTTGACATGGAAACTATGGGCCAGAGAGGTACTTAGTTTGCAGGTCATTAGTGCACCCGGGTGCACTCATTTATGGCAAGGCAACAAGAGTCTGGAGAACTCTGTCTATTTAGACTATAACATTTACAAAATGCAAGGGTTGAACCATGGGTTCAAGGTCTTTACAAACCATCCTCATTTCCTGCTGCCAAGATCCCTTATGTATGAAACATTTCTCAATTTCCCAGTTTAGCAATTTATTCTTGAACTTCTGCTTGCCTGTGTTGCTGCTTTCACCTGCAGCGTCCTTTCTGATCAGAGGGATCAAATGTTACTTGCCCAAAATGTTACTTGCCCCAGGAAAGCTCCCTAAACCTCTCTGCTTCTCTTAATCATCTCTTTTTGGTTTCTAAACTATTTTATTTTGATGATATTTAAAGGTGTGTGGTATGTGTGTATGTGTGTGTAAAAAGGTGTGTGTGTGTGTGTGTGTGTGAGTGTAAAAACAAGCTTCATTTTATCATTTTAAGAAAGTGACCCATTTAAAATGTTGTATTCCCATCCTAGAATATAAATCTTGTGAATATAAGTTATTTTTATGACAGCTAGCTCAGTGGCTATATGGAATCTTAAGCTCTCCAGAAACTTTTCTACAAATAATGATTATGAATGTGTACTAATTCCTTCTAGCACAGTTTTTAATTGACTTGAATTCGCTGCATTTTGGCAGTTGGCAGTTCTCCAAATGATCTCAGGACTCTGTGCTCTCAGCACTGTGAATGATGTGCAGGCACTTTGCTCCTACCTGCTTACCTGCATTTATGAATGGTGGACAAACCAACAAGGTAATAAAAGTCTCAACTGCAGGAGTTTTTTTTTTCTCAGAGCCCAGGAGAAAATTATCTCTGCATGTCTCGACATTATCCCTTATTTCATTCAGTATGAAATCACACCAAATGCACACAGTGGTCTTCTTTGAGAAACATCTCAGTATTGTTTGAATCTGTGTTAAAAAAATAAAACACACACCCACATTTTCCCTTATACTCAGGATAAGTTCTTGGTGTTTTCCAGAGTGTGATATCCGAGTACCAAGATAAGTAAAGTTTATACAGAATTCAATGCTGGTTGATGGTCTCATAATCATTATGATACTTTTCATATATGTGATTGTAGATTCCTTAATAAATTGTAGTAAAATGGAACAATGTCAGTGTGATGCCATTACAACCCATCTTTATCCTTGGCTACCATCAGAGAACAAGGCAGATACTTACTGTACTGTAATAACTGATATTTTCCCCTCTTGTCCTTACCAGGGCTACAGCTGGCTTTCCCCATCCTCTTCTGTCTGCTTTCAGTTCATCACTTCCATGTACACTTTTCTCCACTTCATCTCTATGAGAATAAGAAAGGGGATTTCTGCAAATTCTTCCTGGGATTTTGTACATCACATAATACTGATATAAGCAGTGAAGATATTTTCCCACTCAAATGTCTGTGAAATGTCTCTTTAATATAGTTCCTTATAATTTCAGGCACTCTCTTCAGCATTGCTTACAGGTGGAGCTTGGAACACTGAAAGATTTAATGAGAGTCCTGGGGCCACTGGAGATGATTATCTTGAGACTGCTTTAGATAATAGAAAATGTGGATTTATAGGTCTCTCATAGAATGCCCTGTCCAGCAAGTGCTTTCTAATTTCTGAGATTTTGATATGGACTTCTCTGGTATATTGCTGTTTTTATGAATTTCTGGAAATAGCTGAAGATAAACTATTTAAAAAATCTTTGGGTACAATAGGTTCTGTGGGGCATATTTATTTTTTGACTTGGGAACTTCACCAAGTCCTTCAACTTTCTGCTAGTGTATTTTCATGTCAAAGGAATGATTATCATGAAATTATTTCTGGCGAAAACAAGCCAGTCAGGAAGAGATAGAACAAGAGATATAATCCTTGCCATACATTTCTCATAAGGCAACTGTGTTTCAGAATACATTATTTGTAGAGTATATAAACTTTCATACTATTCCTTGCTTAGTGTACTTTTTTTTACCTGTAAATGGCTTCTAAATTTCCATATCAACATCAAATTCTTTACCACTTATGGTATTATCAATCACATCTTATCTTCACTATTAATTCTTATAACTTCAGAATGTACAGCAAAACAGTCAATGCATTATTTCTTTCATAAACGAAATTAATGGCTGAGTGAATGGCTCAGTCTTCAAAGTGCTTGATAAACAACACTGAAGACCTGAGTTTGATCCCCTGCATCCATGAGAAGAGCTGCGTGCCCCTGCTCATAGTACTAGCACTATACAATCTCCCTGGAATTCATTGGCCAGATACACAAATCTACTTGTAGAGTTCTAAGTCAATGAGAAATACTAATGAGCTCTTATGAAAGTAGCTTGTTTCTTATCAATAATGCCCAAGGTGACCTCTGGGCTACACACACACATGTATACATGCACACACACACACACACACACACACACACACACACACGATGAACACACGAACACACATATACAAACACACTCACACTACTAAATGAGTTTTATTTTTAAACTAAAACACAACATATAAATGGTTAAAATACTTATTTTTAAAATAAAATTTTAATTTATTTTAACTAATACAGAAAAGCTAAATAGTTTCATGAC
The DNA here is from genome assembly GCF_011064425.1 of Rattus rattus. Taxonomy (NCBI): domain Eukaryota; kingdom Metazoa; phylum Chordata; class Mammalia; order Rodentia; family Muridae; genus Rattus; species Rattus rattus. The sequence goes on from NC_046155.1 coordinate 106,570,251, forward strand.
TATGGATTTTTATGTGATTTGGTGAAAATACATAATGTGTACATTATATATTAATTTAAACATTGATAACTCAAACATCCATCACATCTTTAAATTACATAATTACCAACTAAAAAATTAAAGGCCTTCATTGTAGAATTTCCACATACACATATGTCATGCTTTGGTGATATCCACCCTATTTTCTCTTTCAGGTACTCATTTCCTCTGCCTTACCTCAGTACTCTTCCCAGTCACTAATAATCCCTCTTTATTTTCAGACCACTTTTAAAAATAGTTTCTGCATATGAGAGAGACCATGGGATATTTTCAATAATGTATTAGGCTCATTACAATCCTTCTCATTGCATGTATTTTTTCCTGCACACCACAGGGTTTGTAGAGATTGAATAATACCCTGTGGTGCATATACAGAAACTTTTTCTTTATCCATTCTTCTGTAGATAAGCTTCTAGGATAAATATTGGTACCATAAAGGTAGTTATACAAATGGGTCTTGTGTGATAACTTCACTACCTTTAGATCTTTGTACTGAAATGGTATGTCCAGATGACTCAGACATATATAGAATTCCATATTATTTTATGTGGTGGTTGTGCTAATATACATGAACAGTATGTCTTAAATTCCATCAATTTTTCTACAAATTAGATAATTTCTTTACCAATGAATAAGATTCTACTGTGCATAAGTGTCATGCTTTCATTATTTTTGCTTTTAAGACTTACTGTATGTGAATAAACTTTTACTCTGTTCAGATGCACCAGAAGAGGGCATCGGATTACATTACAGATGGTTGTGAGCAATCAGGTGGCTGCTGAGAATTGAACTGAGAACCTCTGGAAGAACAGTCAGTGCTCTTAACCACTGAGCCATCTCTGTAGACCTGTGTTATGCTTTCTTAATTCACCGATGTTCTGATAATCCTCCATACTGCTTCATGTCTAGACTACTATGCACAGTTCAAAAATAAACATGTTTCCAAGAATCTCTGTGGTCTTCTGAATTAGAATCCCTTGAAAAAATACTAGAGTGGTATGGATAGAACATATGGTAATTCTATTTATTAAGTGTATATGTGTGTCTGTGTGTGAGAGAGAGAGAGAGAGAGAGAGAGAAAGAGAGAGGGAGAGAGAGAGAGAGAGAGAGAGAGAGAGAGAGAAATGCAATAATTCATTTTACAAAATACTCTCCAGCATTTGTGGTCATTTATTTCATTTCTCTTTTTTTTATTTATGTTTCAAATGTTATCCGTTTTCCCTGTTTCTCGTCCCTAACCCCCCTATCCCATCTCCCTTCACACTTCTTCTATGAGGGTGTTCCCTGTCCCAAAACACCAACTCCGTCCTGCCTCCCTGCATTGACATTCCTGTACAATGGGGAATCCAGTGTTGGTCTCCTCCCATTGGTGCCAAACAAGGCCATCCTCTGCTACATGTACAGCTGGAGCCATGGGTCTGTCCATGTGTACTCTTTGGGCGGTGGTTTAGCCCCTGGGAGCTCTGGTTGGTATTGCTCTTAAGGAGTTGCAAGCCCTTTCAGCTCTTTAATCCTTTCTCTAACTCCTCCAATAGGGACCCTATTCTCAGTTCAATGCTTGGCTGCTAGCATTCCTCTCAGTGTTTGTCATGCTCTGGCAGAGCCTCTTAGGAGACAGATATACCAGGCTCCTCTCAGCAGGCATTTCATGGAATCTGTCTTACTGTTTGAGTTTGGTATCTGAGTATGGGATGGATCCCTGGGGCAGGCTCTGGATGGCCTTTCCTTCAGTCTCTGTTCCCAATTTTTTCTCTGTATTTCCTCCTATTAATATTTTATTCACCTTTTTTAAAAAACGATTAAAGCTTCAGTACTATGATCATCCTTCTTCTTGAGCTTCATGTGGTCTGTGGATTATATCATTGATTAATCCAAGCTTTTGGACTAATAGCCACTTATTAGTGAGTGCATACCATGTGTGTTTATTTCTTTTTTTTTCTTTTCTTTTCTTTTTTCTTTTTTTTTTTTTATGAACTTGAGTATTTCTTATTTACATTTCGAGTGTTATTCCCTTTCCCGGTTTCCAGGCAAACATCCCCCTAATCCCTCCCCCTCCCCTTCTTTATGGGTGTTCCCCTCCCCATCCTCCCCCCATTGCCACCCTCCCCGCAACAATCTAGTTCACTGGGGATTTAGTCTTAGCAGGACCAAGGGCTTCCCCTTCCACTGGTGCTCTTACTAGGATATTCATTGCTACCTATGAGTTCAGAGTCCAGGGTCAATCCATGTATAGTCTTTAGGTAGTGGCTTAGTCCCTGGAAGCACTGGTTGCTTGGCATTGTTGTACATATGGGGTCTCGAGCCCCTTCAAGCTCTTCCAGTTCTTTCTCTGATTCCTTCAACGGGGGTCCTATTCTCAAATCAGTGGTTTGCTGCTGGCATACGCCTCTGTGAAATTATCATCCTGAGTGAGGTAACCCAATCACAGAAAAACACAGACGGTATGCACTCATTGATAAGTGGCTATTAGCCCAAATGCTTGAATTACCCTAGATGCCTAGAACAAATGAAACTCAAGACGGATGATCAAAATGTGTGTTTATTTCTAATTGGGTTATCTCACTCAGGATGATATTTTCCAGTTCTAGCCATTTGCCTAAGAATTTCATGAAGTCATTGTTTTTGATAGCTGAGTTGTACTCCATTGTGTAGATGTACCACATTTTCTGTATTCATTCCTCTGTTGACAGGCATCTGGGTTCTTTCCAGCTTCTGGCTATTATAAATAAGGCTGCTATGAACATAGTGGAGCATGTGTCCTTGTTATATGTTGGAGCATTTTTTGTGTATATGCCCAGGAGTGGTATAGATGGGTCTAAAGGTAGTACTATGTCCAATTTTCTGAGGAACCTCCAGACTGATTTCCAGAGTTACTATACGAGCTTGCAATCCCACCAGCAATGGAGGAGTCTTCTTCTTTCCAGCATCCTCATCCAGTGTTCTTCATCCTTGCCAGCATCTGTTATCACCTGAGTTTTTGATCTTAGCCATTCTGACTGCTATAAGATGCAATCTCAAGGTTGTTTTGATTTGCATTTCCCTGATGACTAAAGATCTTGAACATTTCTTTAGGTACTTCTAAGACATTTGATGTTCCTCAGCTGAGAATTCTTTGTTTAGCTCTGTACCCCGTTTTTAATAGGGTTATTTGACTCTCTGTAGTATAACTTCTAGAGTTCTCTGTATATATTGGATATTAGCCCTATATTGGATAAAGGATTGGTAAAGATCTTTTCCCAATCTGTTGACTGCCAGTTTGTCCTAAAGACAGTGTTCTTTGCCTTGCAGAAGCTTTGCAATTTTATGAGATCCCATTTGTAGATTCTTGATCTTAGAGCATAAGCTTTTGGTGTTCTGTTCAGGAAGTTTTCCCCAATGTCCATGTGTTCGAGGCTTTTCCACACATTTTCTTCTATGAGTTTGAGCATATCTAGTTTTATGTGGAACTTCTTGATCCACTTGGACTTAAACTTTGTACAGGGTGATAAGACTGGATTAATTTGCATTCTTCTACATGCTGACCTCCAGTGAACCAGCACCATTTGTTGAAAATGCTTTCTTTTTTCCATTGGATGATTTTAGCTCCTTTGTCAAAGATCAAGAGGCCATAGGACCGTGGGTTCATTTCTGGGTCTTCAACTTTATTCCATTGATCCACCTGCCTGTCTTTGTACAAATACCATACAGTTTTTGTCACTACTGCTCTGTAATACAGCTTGAGGTCAGGGATTGTGATTCCCCAAAAGTTCTTTTATTGTTGAGGATAGTTTTGCTATTCTGTTTTTTTTTTGTTGTTGTTGTTGTTTTTTCAAGTGAATTTACAAATTGTTCTTTCTAACTCTATGAGGGATTGAGTTGGAATACTGATGGGGATTGCATTGAATCTGTAGATTGCTTTTGGCAAAATTGCCATTTTTACTACATTAATCCTGCCAATCCATGAGCATGGGAAATCCTTCCATCTTCTGAGATTTTCTTCAATTTCATTCTTCAGAGACTTGAAGTCCCTGTCACAAAGATCTTTCACTTGCTCAGTTAGTCACACTCAGGTATTTTATGTTTTTTCTGACTATTGAGAAAAGCATCATTTCCCTAATTTCTTTCACAGACTGTTTATCCTTTCAATAGAGAAAGGCTACTGATTTGTTTGATTTCATTTTATAACAGGTCACTTTGCTGAAGTTGTTTATCAGGTGGAACTTTTGGGGTCAGTTAAGTATACTATCATATCCTCTGCGAATAGTAATATTTTGACTTCTTTCTTTCCAATTTGTATCCCTCTGACCTCCTTTTGTTGTCCGATGGCTAAGATTTTGAGTACCATATTGAATAAGTAAGGATTGTTTCAAATTTCTCTCCATTTATTTTGTTGTTGGCTATTGGTTTGCTGTATTTTGCTTTTTTTCTTATTAAATTGGGTATTTCTTATTTACATTTCAAATGTTATTCCCTTTCCTGGTTTCCTGTCTATCAGCCCCCTAACCCCTCCCCCTCCCCTTCTATATGGGTGTTCCCTTTCCCATCCACCCCCCATTACCACCACCCACAACAATCCCCTACACTGTGTGTCCAACCTTGGCAGGACCAAGGACTTCCCCTTCCACTGGTGTTCAAACAAGGCTACTCACCGCAATGTATTTTGCTTTTACTATGTTTAGGTATGGGCTTTGAATTCCTGATCTTTCCAAGAATTAGCATGAAGGGGTATTTCATTTTGTTAAATGCTTTCTTGGCATCTAATGAGATGTTAACATGTTTTTTTTTTCTTTGAATTTGTTTACATAGTGGATTACATTGATGGATTCCCTTATATTGAACCATTCCTGCATCCCTAGGATGAAGCCTGCTTGATCATGATGGATGATCACTTTGATGTGTTCTTGGACTTGGTTTGTGAGAATTTCACTGAATATTTTTGCGCTGATATTCGTAAGGGAAATTGCCTTGAAGTTCTCTTTCTTTGTTGGGTCTTTCTGTGGTCTAGGTATAAGCATAATTGTGGCGTCATAGAATTAATAGGGTAGTGTTCTTTCTGTTTCTGGTTTGTGGAATACTTTGGACAGCATTGGTATTAGGTCTTCTTTGAAGGTTTAACAGAATTCTACACTAAACATATCTGGTCTGGGACTTTTTTTTGGTTGGGAGGCTTTTAATAACTGCTTCTATTTCTTTAGGAGTTATGGGAACCTTTAGATGATTTATCTGATCCTGATTTAACTTGGGTATCTGATATCTGTCTAGAAAATATTCCATTTCATTCAGATTTTCCATTTTTATTGAATATAGGCTTTTGTATTAGGATCTGATGATTTTTTGAATTTCCTCAGATTCTGTTGTTATATTTCCCTTTTCATTTCTGATGTTGTTAATTTGGATACTCTCTGTGTGTCCTCTGGTTAGTCTGGCTAAGGGTTTATCTATCTTGTTGATTTTCTCAAAGAACCAGCTCCCAATTTGTTGATTCTTTCTATAGTTCTTTTTGTTTCTACTTGGTTGATTTCAGCTCCCAGTTTGATTATTTCAAGCCATCTACTCCCCTTGGGTGTATTTGCTTCTTTTTGTTCTAGAGCTATTGGATGTTCTGTCAAGCTGCTAATTTATGCTCTCTCCTGTTTCTTTTTGGAGGCACTCGGAGCTACAATTTTTCCTCTTAGCACTGCTTTCATTGTGTCCCATAAGTTTTGGTAAATTGTGCCTTCATTTTCTTTAAATTCTAAAAAGTCTTTAATTTCTTTCCTTATTTCTTCCTTACCAAGTTAGCAATAAAGAGAAAGTTGTTCAACTTCCATGAATATCTGTGCTTTCTATTATTTTTGTTGTAATTGAAGACCAGGCTTAGTCTGTGGTGATCTGTTCTTCTTGTATCTGTTGAGAACTGTTTTGTGATGGATTATATGGTCAATTTTTGAGAACGTACCATGAGATGCTGAGAACAAGGTATATTCTTTTGTTTTAGGATGAAATATTCTATAAATATTTGTTAAATCCATTTGGTTCATAACTTCTGTTAGTTTCTCTATGTCTCTAATTTCTGTTTCATGATCTGTCCATTGATGAGAGTGGAGTGTTGAAATCTCCTGCTATTATTTTGTGAGGTAAAATGTGTGCTTTGAGCTTTAGTAAGGTTTCTTTTATGAATGTAGGTGCCCTTGCATTTGGAACATAGATATTTAGGATTGAGAATTCATCTTGGCAGATTTTTCCTTTGATGAATATGAAGTGTCCTTCCTTATCTTCTTTGATAACTTTTGGTTGAAAGCTGATTTTATTTGCTATTAGAATAGCTTTTTTTGGGGGGACTATTTGCTTGGAAAATTGTTTTCCAGCCTTTTACTATGAGATAGTGTCTGTCTTTGTCACTGAGGTGTATTTTTGTATCCAGCAAAATGCTGGGTCCTCTTTATGTATCTAGTATGTTAGTCTATATCGTCTTTTTATTGCGGAATTCAGTTCATTGGTATTACGAGATATTAAGGAAAAGTGATTTTTGTTTCTTGTTATTTTTGTTTTTAGAGGCATTTATTTTTTCATAATGAACTCAATATTGTTTCAATGGCCAAAAAGAATCAACACATTTTTTTCACATACTTATTTGCAGTTTTTTTCTTATTATTTTAAGAAATGCTTGATTCATTATTATGCAGGTTATCTGCTTTATATTTGAGTTTGTTTTAGTTTGCTCTAAGTATTTTTTATTGACTATAGGTACCAATCTACCATTAGATATTTAGTGGTCAAAATTTTAGCATACAAATTATTTGAGTGCTTCAGTCTCTGCTCTATCAAATGAATATTGAGAATAAGAAAAAAATCTCTATCCTGTCTTACTGTGAAGATCCTCTACATATAAAATGCTTAGCATAATTATTTGTACTAAAGAACATTAATAGAAATATTGGTTGTAATTATTGCAGTGATTGTCAAACCAACCCTCCAATAAAGGACCACAAGTGTTCTGAAATTAGGGGTAGCAAGAGAACTAGTGTACCACAAGTCATTGGGCTGAAGAGTCAGTGTAATCCCATGACTACCTACATCAAGGGCACTAGTCAAGTGTGACACTTGTTCTGTATTTCCATTCTTGGAGACATCCATGCCATTTTTAAATTCTACTTCACTGTGTAATTTTAAAACATTCATGTACTGCCTTCTTATGCAATGATTAAAATGTATATTTCTGTTATTTAAATTTTAACTTAACATAAAGTTTCACTTCATGCTCCTTTGGGCTACTTGATGGAATACACTAAACGTGGTAATTGAAATACTTATTGATTAATATATAGAGAATGAATGAAACTAGGTTTAGCTTTTATACTTTAAGTACATTATTTAGTACAATTATCAAAGTAAACTTATAAATAATTGTTCTTAGCAAAATTTTCATAGTATGATGTACTAAATAGTAAACAAATCCAAATGACTGTGCATGAACACCCAAGAGAGAAGAAAATAATAAATTGATCTCTTGAGAATTGATAGGATCTTGGGAGCTTACTTCTTCTACCCAGTGAATTGAATCACTCAGTAGCTACCACAGGAAATAGTAATGTTCCAGTATACTTCAGAATTCACATATGAATCTTTAGCATCTTTGGAATTTATCCCCGAAGGAGACAAACGCTGAAAGATGACTATATAACCATGCAATCTTTCTCATTTCAAGGTAAGACTTTGGCTTTTTGTAATGAATCTGGCTGAATGGTTTTAATGTATAAACTGAAAAAAATATTTATGTACTCAAAATAAAATTGTCTTAGCTATGGGTTGAGTATCTATTATGTTGTTTTCACACTGATTGGATAGATATTTCACATATGGTAAAACAACATTTTCTGTTTCAAATATATTAAAAATATCTAACCATTTTCAATAGATATTTTTTGATAATTTAAAATTCCTTTATAGTTGGTATATGAAAAATAACTTTATTTATATAGGAAAATCTTACACAATACCTGTTAAAAAACTTTACAAAAAATTTCAATCATTTCTAGTATAAAGGAGTCTAAGATTATTTAACTTCAGTATAGTATATCTGTTAAGTAGTTGGGTTCCAATTATTAAGGTTCTGATTCTGATTTTTAAAGGTTATAAATGACATCAAGTGAAATAATGTCTTTCAAAGTTATTAAAATAGTGATGAAGATAATATTTTAGGCAAATATAGTATCAGATTTAAAATCAATATATTATATATATGAAAATATGGCAATTTTATAAGTTACTGATTTGCATCTATGTGTAATCCTTAGATTCATGCTTATTTTAAAGAGGTATGTAAATAGATTAGCTGCTACTTAATTATTTCTTATAAAACTTTATGCATTCATCTTTTACAACACACTAATGATTAATTTTGTTATTCTAATCAATTTATATGTTTATTTTTGCTTGAAGGAAATGGTAGAAGAGCATAACATGTGAACAAACAGGCTTTTATGAGAGGGAAGTTTTTAGGGGTCTTGTGCTAACCACACTAAAGTTGTAGTCTCAACCTTGCAGGCAAGTAAATACAGTTGCTTTTACATTTTCAAATATAATTGCATTATTTGTATATTAATGAAAATGAAACTAGCCATTGATAAATCCCTTCTTGCAATTTCTCCATCACAGCCTTGATCTGGCAGCACTACACTGTCCCATGGCTTTCCTGGAGAATGGGAACCATACTGCAGTGACAGAGTTCATTTTATTGGGATTAACAAATGACCCAGTCCTTAGAGTCATACTCTTCACCATCATCCTGTGCATCTACCTGGTGACTGTGTCTGGGAACCTCAGTACCATCCTTCTCATCAGAGTGTCTCCTCAGCTCCATCACCCCATGTACTTCTTTCTCAGTCACTTGGCTTCTGTTGACATAGCCATCTCTTCTTCTGTCACACCAAATATGCTTGTCAACTTCCTGCTGGAGAGGAGCAGTATCTCCTATACTGGATGTGGCATCCAGCTTGGTTCAGCTGTTTTCTTTGGTGCTATTGAATGTTTCCTTCTGGCTGCCATGGCTTACGATCGCTTTGTGGCAATCTGCAACCCACTGCTTTATTTAACCAAAATGTCCACACAAGTCTGTATGCAGTTGCTTGTAGGGTCTTACATTGGTGGGTTTCTTCATGCTTCCTGCTTTACATTTTCTTTTGTTTCTTTTCTTTTCTGTGGTCCAAATAGTGTCAATCACTTTTTCTGTGATTTTACTCCTTTAGTTGAACTCACCTGTTCTGATAACAGTTTCCTCCTAATTCTTGATTCATTTTCTGCTGGCTCTATCATTGTGATCACAGTGTTGATCATAGCCATTTCCTACACCTACATCCTCATCACCGTCTTGAAGATGCACTCTACCGAAGGTCGACACAAGGCTTTCTCTACATGCACTTCCCACCTAACTGCAGTCAGTTTGTTATATGGGACAGTCACATTCATTTATGTGATGCCCAAGTCCAGCTATTCCACGGACCAAAACAAAGTGGTGTCTGTGTTTTACATGGTGGTAATCCCCATGTTGAACCCCCTTATATACAGCCTCAGGAATAATGAGATTAAGGGTGCTCTGAAGAGACAGCTTGATGAAAAAAATGTTTTCTAAGAGACATTAGTTATTTTGAAAGATGTCATAGAATAATGCCTCTTTGATATAATATTATATGGAGTTTTCTTGTTGAAAAGTGTTAATATATTATTAGCTTTTCAATAAATATGGGGGTTCAAGTTTCATGTAATATAGAACACTAGCTTTTTAATAAAATCAAGTTAAATTTTAAATTCAGGGCATAAATCTAATAATATAAATATAAATTGCTAAACATACTTTTAAGTTACGTTAGCACTTTTCAAAATTGTTCATATTTAGGCATGTTACAGATTTGATATTAATGGTTCACAAAATCTCATATAATTGGCAAAAACCTGATAGCTTTCACGTTTTCTTTGGAATGATGAAGACATTTAAACATTGAAACTAATTGCAGTCCTTTACTTGAGCCATGTCATAAAAGAGATAAGAGATAAGAACTTTTCTGTCTTCTTTATTGGCCAGGAGCTGAGTGGCTTTGTCCAACCATATCCCTACCATGAGGTACAGAAACAGAAAGCATCGAAACACTCCACTCACCAGGGACTGAGACCTGTAAAACTGTCTGTCATGAGTGACATGTTTCTTTTTAAAAGTTAATTATCTTAACTATTTGTTATAACAACAGAAACCTGGCTAATATAGATTTCAATCATTCAGGTTGTGTTTGAGTTAACACTTAGTTATCTTTTGATAAATCTGATAAATATATCTATCCTAAGAGGGGGCATCAAAACAATCATGGGAGGTCGAGGAAGAAGGAGACCTGGGAGGGAGAGAGGAGGGAGAAGAAATAAGGGGAGCAGTATCAGGTACCAGAGGGGCAGGAGAGAGATACAGAGGATCAAGGAATCAAATAAAAATATGTAGTAGTGGGGAATGAGGAACTGAGGGTCACCACTGGAGGGTCTAAGATGCCAGGGAAGTGAAAGGCTCCAGGATCTAATGGGATGCCTTTAGCCAAAATGGGTAGAAAATGGGGAGATAAAACCTGTTGAGACCACCTCCAGTAGATAGACACAGTCCCTCGACAAGGGATGGGGCCTCCAACCCACCTCAAAGTTTTTAACCCAGAAATGTTCCTGTCCAAAGGAAGAACAGGGATAAAAGCTGGAACAGAGACTGGAGGAAGGGCCAACCTGGTACTGCCCCACCTGGGGATCCACTGTCTCTGCAGACACCAAACCCAACACTGTTGCGGTGGTCAAGAGGCTCTTGCTGACAGAAACCTAGTGTGGTGGTTCCACGGGAGGTCCAGCCAGCAACTGACCAATGCAGGTGTGGATGCTTGGAGCTAACCATCATACTGGGCTAAGGGAACTTGGTGGAGGAGCTGGCAAAAGGATTGGAGGAGCACAGGGGGACTGCAACCCCATTGGAAGAACAACATAAGCTAGCCTGACCATCCATTTCTCCCAGAGTCTAGACCAGCAACCAAGGAATGTACCTGGAGGGATCCAGATACATATGTAACAGAGGATAGTCTTGCCTGACAGCAATAGGAGAGGAAGCCCTTGGTACGGGGAAGTTTGATGTCCCAGCGCAGGGTGATGCTGGAGTGGTGGGGCAGGAGAGGGTGGGTGGGTGGGGAGCAACTTCACAGAGGCAAAGAGAGGAAGGCAGATGTGGGATAGGGGGTTTGGAGCAGGTAACCAGGAAACTGGATATCATTTGAGATGTAAGCAAATGGAATGATTAATTTAAAAAAGAAACAAAAACAGAATAAAATTTCTAAAAATAGTGGAGAAAGGTTAATCTATAAGGATAGAACTTATATACTCATAAAACTTCTGATCTGTGGTCTTTTACCCTTGTCATGGACTAATTGTGGAGTCTGAGGAGAAGAATCCAACCTTGATTTAGCTACAAATTTCTCTTATATTTTGAAAGCTTCATACTTTATAATGTTTATATTGATTATATCCACTTAGCATATCTCCCTCAAACTTCATACAGTGCCCCCACTTCATCTAACCCTGCTCAACTTAATATCTCTTTTAAACATATCAAATCATCTCTTTTATTTGGGAGATTATAACATAATTTTATCCTCTTTCTTCCCATTAAATGTTCATATATACCCCTCCTTGCTCTTTCAATTTCATATCAGTTTTTTCCATTTTTATTAATAACTTCTGCATACAATTGGTGTTTTACATATGCAGATGGGTATGTGGACATCCACTGGGTAACATACCAGCATGCTTGTTCCTAAACGAGAGTGACTCTTTTCTCAAGAACCATCACCTGTCAGTAGCAAAAAGGAGTTATTTTTTTCTTCCATTCCTGCTGAAATGTGGATTAGCCTGAGCTTGTGCAGGTAATCATTTTAATTGTGCAACCACTGTGTTATATTTAGAATTCAGCATTACATAATGCTTCTCTCCACCTCCCAGCTCTTACTTTCATTCAAATTCCCCTTTGGTGAAGGGGAATTTGTATTAATGTTGTTTCTGTGTATTGTAAGGTGGAGATTGGCATTGATAACCCATGTCCAGGTGAGCACACAGAATTCTTTGATCATTTAAAGGCCTCTGAATTGACTACTACCCTCTGCAAAAAGAAACTGTCTAAGCAAGGTTGAGAACAATACAAACTTCTTCCCTGTGTTTATGATTTCTGCCTCCTTAAACTCCTGGTCTACTTGCTCCTACCAACTTTAGCTTTCAGCACGGGATATCTCTGACATTCTATACCATATACAAAGTGTAAGATCTTGTGCTGGAATGAGTAGGTCTATGAGTTTCCAAGAACCAAGATAAACTAAAATACTTTGCCAGAAGAGTCAAGCTTATAACTTCTACCATAATATTGTGAAGAGGAAAGTGTTCCAAAGACTTCATGGTTAGAGCTACACCAGGCTTCACATGCTGGAGATGCACTGGCTGTCATTCTCTTGAAATCATGATTACCTTCAGTGAGGCAATCTCCAGATGATAATGGTTATCACACTCACTACCTTTTTCTGTCTCTGCTTTAGTGCTTCCAAAGAAAATACCATCTTTGAACATAATTTGGCATAACAGTTTACAATTCTGATATATAAAGCACTATTGTATGCCACTGGGATTGTGAATGAGAAACAATCAAAATAGAACTTATATTGTACAACAGGATTATAAGACACAACATTAAAAGTAAAAGATGCATACTATAAGTTTTGTTGTTAGTATGAGGTAAATAAAAAGAAAACAAAACAAAACAAAAACAAAAAGGAAAAGAAAGCCAAGTGAACATAGGGATTGATGTGCTAAGGCAGATGGTGTTCAATTTAGTCATCACCGAGAGCTCAAAACCCTAGCAAGGACTTCAAAATGTCATCGAATTCTTCTAATAGGGGATTCTATCTCTGTACAGCTAGTTGTGTAAATTCAATACTCACTTATGTACACGAGATTTACTTTTGAGTTTTCAGTTGTAACAATGGCAGCATTTTTCCTTTTAATCAATCCCATAGGCACCACAACTAGAACAACTAATAAATGTTAGATTTGATATCAAAATTGGGCTTGCAGAATAACAGTTCTGTGAATTTCCATACAATGTATAAGAGCCATCAGGGAGTGGGGGCAGCAAGAGCAGGAACTAACATGACAATATTCTCTCTCAGCATGAAGGATTTGATAATCAGAAAGAAAATGCTACCTACATGGACTGTAGGATTAATGTTCTTTGGGAATGGGTGGGATAAAAGTCAAAAACAAGAATTGTTTTTTGGGGGAGATATGTTATTGGTAGATATCGTACAAATTCTCAGAAGAAGAGGAAATGTTATTTATTAAGCCATGCACAGTTAGAAACTACAGAACTGTAGCCATGAATTTGTGTTCAATATGGTTCAAAACCCCATGATATCAGGGTAAATTGACAAATGAACAACTCAAGGCTCAAAATTTTCAATTTAGGACAGAAAAAGATATTGACACGCCAAAAGGTACCCAGAAAATTAAATATGAAAATCAGCGAAAGCGACGTACAAGAGAAATGAAACCAGCAACATTAGGATGATATTGGGGTGAATCTGCACAGACCATAATAGATTATTTTTATTAAAATGTTCAGAGACACTTGAAATGTACATAATCACCAAAAATGAAAAATAATATGCTAGAGTGATCTGGGGTGTTCAGCTTGGTATGGCCAAATAATAACAGCCAGAATAATATGTCTCAGTTAGAGCCCAGCAACCCTACCACAGCAGCTCCTGAGAATTGCAACATAGCTAAAGCACATGAAAATAAGCTTAATATATTTTTATGTATATGAGAGTTCCTTTAAAAAAGAAATAAATATGTCCCTTAAAGAAATATATGAAAAACAATGGAAGGAATTGAATAAAATAATCCAAGATACAAAACTAGAAATAGAATCAATAAAGAAAACTAAAACTGAGGGGAATCAGGAAATAAACTTTAGGAACTTGAAGAGGAACCTCAGAAGCAATCCTCACCAACAAAGCACAGAGATTGAAGAGAGAATGTCAGACATTGAAGATCCAATAGAAGAAATGGATTCCTCTATCAAACTAAATATTAAATCTATAAATCACCCAGCATAAAAACATTGAGGAAATATGGAACACTAGGCAAAAACCAAACCTAAGAATTAGAGGCATAGTGGAAGGAGAAAAAACCCAGTGAATATTGTCAACAAAATAATAGAAGAAAATTCCCCAAATGTAGAACACTAAATAATTGGACAAGAAAAGAAAAGCCCCTAAGCACATAATAATCAAAACACTGAACATACAGAACAAAGGTAAAAAGGCAAAGTAACACATAAAGGTAGACCTATTCGAATGACACCCCATTTCCAAGTGGAGATTCTAAAAGCCAGCAAGGCCTGGACAGATGATCTGCAGAGTCTATAAAAGCACAGTTCCATGCCTAGACTACTATTTACTCATGAAACTTTCAATAACAGTTGATGTAGGAAAATAAAACATTCCATTCTAAAAGCAAATCCAAAACTGGGAAACAAACACACACACACACACACACACACACACACAATGCTACCTTACACACATCAATCATAACAGCAGCAGCAGCAATAATAGCAAATAACATGAATCAACACATGCTGTTCATTTTCCCTGTCCTGTGATTTTCATTAATTTATTTACTTATTCATTTACATCTATTTCGTTTTACAGACCCCCTTCTTTTCCTCCATGTTCCACCCTCACAAACCATTCCCCCCAATTTCCCCATCCCATTCTCCTCTGAAAAAGAGAATTCTCCCATATGTACCAACGTGCCCTGGCACATCAAATCCCCACATGACTTAGAGCATCCTAATCCACTGAGACCAGGCAAAGAAGCCCAAGGAGGGGAAGGAATCTCAAGGCAGACAAGAGTAGAGACAGCTCCTGCTGCAATTATTAAGATATGAATTCCAAACTACATATCTGTTACACACAGATGTGAGCCTCTGTGACCTTTTATTAAACCAGGTTACAGGCTGTGTGAGTCTTCTTGTGGTGTCCTTTACCACTCCCTCTGGCTCCTGAATCTCTTTCTCTATTCTTCTACAAGACTGCTGGAGATCTGCCTAATGTTCATCCGGGAGTGGGGAGGGGTGTCTCTGCATCTGTTTCAATCAGCTACTGGAAGAAGCTTCTCAAAAGACAGTTATGATAGACTCCTGTCTGCAAGTTAGCAGAGTATCTTTAATAGTGTCACAATTAGGCTTCCTCCCAAGGGTTATGTCTCATATGGGGCCAGTCATTTGTTGGTCATTCCCTCAATCTGTGCTCCATCTCTGTCCCTGCACATATTATGACAGGACAAATTTGGGGCTGAAATTTTTCTCAGTGGGATGGTGTCCTCTGTTCACTGGTGTTCAGGTCTAGTTACAGGAGGGGGCCATGGCCATTTCTGTCTCCATATCCCTATCTGGTAGGAGTGTCATCTAGAGTCAACCCTGTAGACTCCCAGGAGCCTCTGCTGTCCCAAGTCTTCTGGTAATTCAATTGATATCCCCCACTCAGTTTTGGATGACTCTTTGGTCCCTCTCCAACCTCCTCCCCACATCTGATTCCCAAACCTGATCCCCTCCCTCCTTCCACCTTCAAGGTCTAATTTATTTTCCCTTCTGAGGGAGATTCAGGCATCCTTCTTAGGAACCTTCTTGTTGAAAACCTTCTTTGGGTCTGTGAATTGTAGCATAGTTGTCTTACATATTACAGCTAATGTCCACTTATAAGTGAGTACATACCTTGCATGTCTTTCTATGTCTGGGTTACCTCACTCAGAATGGCATTTCACTGCAGATTGTATAATGTCTTCTTTTTTATTGGTTATTTCATTTATTTACATTTCAAATGTTATCTCCCTTCCTAGTATCCCCTCCAAAAGTCCCCTACACCATCCTCTCTTTCCCTGCCTCTATGAGGTTGCTCCCCCACCCACCCACCCACTAATGTCTCGGTTACATAGTGTTTCACTATTCTGAGTCATCAAGCCTCCATAGGACCAAGGAGCTATCCTCTCCCAGTGATGACAGATAAGGTAATCCTCTGATACATATCCAGCTGGAGCCATGAGTATCTCCTGTGTACTCTTTCGTTGGTGGTTTTGGGGGATCTGGTTGGTTGATATTGTTGTTCTTCCTATGAGGTTGCAAACCCCTTCAGCTCCTACAGTCATTGCCCTAACTTCCTCAATGGGGTCTCCACAAACTGTCCAATGTTTGATTGTGTACATCCATATCTGTATTGGTCCAGCTCTGGCAGAGCCTCTCAGGGGACAGTTATACCAGGCTCCTGTCAGTAAGCACTTCTTGGCATCAGCAATAGTGTCTGGGTTTGGTGTCGGCAGATTGAATAGATCCCTAGATGGGGCAGTCTCTGGATGGCCTTTCCTTTAGGTTCTGCTCTATTCTTTGTCCCTGCATTTCCTTTTGACAGGAGCAATTCTGGATTAATATTTTTGAGGTGGGTTAGTGGCCCCATCCCTCAACTGGGGGTCATGTGTATTTACTGGATATGGTCTCTACAGGGTCAATCTCCCTTGTTCGATACTTTGACTAAATTCCTCTGTGTTGGAACTGAGAATCTCTTGCTTTCCTGGCATCTAGGACTTGCTGGTGGCTACCCCCAGTTCCCTATCACCCATTACTACAAACCTCTGTTCAAAGTCCTGCCCCTCTCTATATCATCTCCATCTCCTCCCATACATGGTAGTAATCCCCTTTTTCCCCTCCCCCTCTTCTCTTCCTCCTAAGTCCCTCCCACCCTCTACCTTGTGTGAGTAATTTATTTCCCCTTCTAAGAAAGACTGAGGCATCCATATTTTGGTCTTCCTTCTTCTTGAGCTTCATATGATATGTGGATTGTATCTTAGGTATTTTTAGCTTTTAGGCTAAAATCCACTTATCAGTGAGTGGATACCACATGTGGTTTTTTTGTGATTGAGTTACCTCACTCAGTATGATAATTTCTAGTTCCATCCATTTGCCTATGAAATTCATGATGTCATTGTTTTTGATAGCTAAGTAGTACTCCATTGTGTATATGTACTACATTTTCTGTATCCATTCCTTGTTGATGGGCATCTGTGTTGTTTCCATATTCTGACTATTATAAATAAGGCTGCTATGAACATAGTGGAGCATGTGTTCTTGTTATATGTTGGAGCATCTTTTGGGTATATGCCCAGGAGTGGAATAGCTGGGTCGTCAGGTAGTACTATCTCCAGTTTTCTGAGGAACCTCCAGACTGATTTCCAGAGTGGTTTTACAAGCTTACAATTCTACCAACAATGAAGGAGTGTTTCTCTTTCTCCACATCCTTGCCAGCATCTGCTATCACCTGAGTTTTTGATCTTAGCATTTCTGACTAGTGTGAGGTGGAATCTCAAGATTGTTTTGATTTGCATTTTCCTAATGACTAAGGATATTGAGCATTTCTTTAAGTGCTTCTCAGCCACTTGAAAGTCCTCAGTTGAGAATTCTCTGTTTACCTTCTACCCCATTTTGTCTTTTTTCTTTAATTTTATTTTCTTTGGATATTTTATGTATTTACATTTCAAATATTATCCCCTTTCTCCCCTCTCTTGCACCTCCCTCAACTTTTCTATGGTCCTATGAGTATGCTTCCATTCCCACCCACCCACTCCAGCCTCAATGCCCTGACATTACCCTACATTGGAGAAATGAGCCTTCACAGGACCATTTTTCAAATGCTTTTTCAGCATCTAATGAGATGATAATGTGGTTTTTGTCCTTTGAGTTTTATATACTGGAATACATTGATGGATTTCCATATATTGAAACATCCCTGCATCCCTGGGATGAAGCCTACTAGATCATGTTGAATGGTTATTCTGATGTGTTCTTCGATTCAGTTTGCAAGAATTATATTGAGTATTTTTTGCATCAATATTCATGAGGAAAATTGGTCTGAAGTTCTCCTTTCTTGGATCTTTGTTAGGTATTAGCATAACTGCGGGTTCATAAAATGTATTAGGTAGTGTTCCTTCTGTTCCTATTTTATGAAATACTATGCAAAGTATTGGTATTAGGTCTTCTTTGAAGTCTGATAGAATTCTGCACTAAAACTATCTGGTCCTGGGAATTTTTTGGTTGGGAGACTTTTAATGACTGCTTCTATTTCTTTAGCGGTTATGCTACTGTTTAAATGGATTATCTGATCCAAATTTTCCAGTTTTATTGAGTCTAGATTTTTGTAGTAGAATCTGTACTAGAATTTTTGTAGTAGGATTTTTTTTAATTTCCTCAGTTTCTGTTCTTAATTCTCCCTTTTCATTTCTGATTTTGTTAATTTGCATAAACTCTCTGTGCCCTCTGGTTTGTCTGCCTAAGGGTTTATTATCTTGTTGATTTTCTCAAAGAACCAGCTCATGGTCTTGTATAGTTCTCTTTGTTTCTGCTTGGTTCATTTTATCCCTGAGTTTGAATATTTCCTGCCTTCTACTCCTCTTAGGTATATTTTATTCTTTTTGTTCTAGAGCTTTCAGATGTCCTGCTGTTAAGCTGCTACACTATACTCCCCCCAATTTCTTTAAGGAAGCACTCGGAGTTATGAGTTTTCCTCTTAGCACTGCTTTCATTGTGTTTCATAAGTTTGGGTATGTTGTACCTTCATTTCCATTAAATTCTAAAATGTCTTTAATTTCATTCTTTACTTCATCCCTGACCAAGTTATCACTGAGTAGATAGTTGCTCAGCTTCCATGTATAGGTGGGTTTCCTATTGTTTTTGTTGTTGTTGAAGACCAGCCTTATACCGTGGTGATCTGATAGAATGCATAGGATTATTTCAATCATGTTATATCTGTTGAGGCTTGTTTTGTGTCCATTTATATGGTCAATATTGGAGAAGGAGCCCTGAGATGCTACAAAAAAGGCATATTCTTTTGTTTTAGGATGAAATAAATTTGTAGGTATTTGTTAAGTTTATTTGGTTCACAGCTTTTGTTAATTTCACTGTGTCCCTGTTTAGTTTCTGTTTCCATGATCAGTCCATTGGTAAGAATGTGGTGTTACAGTCTCCTACTATCATTGTGTGAGGTTCAGTGTATGTTTTGAGCTTCAGTAATGTTTCTTTTACATATGTGGGTGCCCTTACATTTGGGGTATAAATGTACACAATTGAGAGTTTACCTTAGTGGATTTTTCCTTTGATGACTATGTAGTATCCTTCCCTGTCTTTTTTGATAACTTTTGGTCAAAACTCTATTTTATTGGATACTAGAATTGCTACTCCAGATTGTTTCTTGGGACCATTTACCTGAAAATATTTTTCCAACATTTTACTTTGAGGTTACGACTCTCTTTGTCACTGAAATGTGTTTCCTGTATGCAGCAAAATGCTGGGTCCTATTTTCATCTTCAGTCTGCTATTCTATGTCTTTTTATTGGGGGATTGAGTCCATTGATGTTGAGTGATATTAGATACCAAAGAATGTTGATTCCTGTTATTTTGTTGTTAGAGCTAGAATTATGATTGTGTGCTTTTCTTTTTTAGGCTTTGTTGGGAGAAGATTAGTTTCTTGCATTTTCTTGGGTGTAGTTTCCCTCCTTGTGTTAGAACCTTTCTTCTATTATCCTCTGTAAGACGGGATTGGTGGAAAGATATTATTTAAACTTGGTTTTGTCATAAAATATCTTGGTTTTTCCCTCTATGGTAATTGAGACTTTTGCTGGATATAATAGTCTTGGCTGGCATTTTTTGTTCTCTTAGAGTCTGGATGCCATCTGCCCAAGATCTTCTGGCTTTCATGGTCTCTGGTGTAATTCTGATAGTCCTGCCTTCATATATTACTTGATCTTTTTTGCTTACTCCTTATAATATTCTTTCCTTGTTTTGTGTATTTGTCATTTTGACGCTTATGTGATGGGAGGAATTTCTTTTCTGGTCCAATCTATTTGGAGTCCTGTAGGCTTGTTGTATGTTTATGGACATGTCTTTAGGTTAGGGAATGTTTCTTCTATAATTTTGTTGAAGATATTAGCTGGCCCTTTGAGATAGGAATCTTCACCTCTTCTATACCTATTATTCATAGGTTTGGTCTTTTCAGTGTGCTGTGGATTTCTTGAATACTTTGAATTAGGAGCTTTTTGCTTCTCATATTTTCTTTGACTGTTGTGTCAATATTTTCTATGGTATCTTCTATGCCTGACATTCTGTCTTCTAACTCTTGTTCTGTTGGTGATGCTTGCATTTGTGAATCCTGATTTCTTTCCTAGGTTTTCTATCTACAGAGTTGTCTCCCTTTGTGTTTTCTTTAATGTTTCTGTTTCCATGTTTTAGATTCAAGACAGTTTTGTTCATTTCCTTTATCTGTTTGACTGGATCTTTCTGTATTTCTTTCAGAGATTTATTTGTTTCCTCTTAAAGGACTTCTAATTCTTTACCTGTGTTCCTAGTTACTCCTGGTGGTAGGGCAGACACTGTGGCCTCAACTGTCATCTTGGACATGTTAGAACACCTAGAAGTGGAGTTTCCTCTAGGAGTTGTCAGAGTGGATGCAGAGCCTGAGCTCCAGAACTGCTCCAGGTGCACGTTCAATTTGTGATGATTTTATTGAGTAATTTTTCATTGATATTCATAAGTGAAAATTTCCTGAAGTTTCTTTTCTTTGTTGAGTCTTTGTATGGCTTAGGTATCATCATAACTGTTACTTCAAAGCATTACATAAGTAGTATTCCTTGTTTTTATTTTGTCTAATAGTTTGAGAAGTTGTGGTATTAGGTCTTCTTTGAATGTGTGATAGAATTTCACATTAAAACCATCTGGCCCTGGGCCTTTTTTGTTGGGAGACTTTTAGTGGTTACTTCTATTTCCTTAGGTGTTATGGGGCTGCTTATATAGTTTATCTGCTCCTGATTTAACTTTGGTACCTGGTATCTGTCTAAAAAGTCATTCCTTTCCTTATTTAGTGTCATTAAAATAATGCTTTGTAATACTTATTTGGTATGGTTGACATATTCCCAGGCAACTATTTCTAATGGATATCAGAAAACTGGTTTGATGAACTAGACTTATTAGAAAATTTGCCCTTGAGAATTCACATCTGAGTCCATCATGGTTACTGACATTGCAGTAATCATAATGGACATGAAAAAATAATCTTGAAGAAAATAATTTCCCTATTTGTCACCAAGACATAGGAACTCAGATGCAGATCTCCAGGCCACAGGATACTTAAGAATACTCCAGAGGCAAACAAGGATCTGAAAAGTGCTGAAAGAAGTACACGTATTCTCTATTAATCCCTACAGTAATAAAAAGTGCTACCTAGATGTGTTCATATTCCCGCCTCACACTTTACGCTGTATTTTTCTCAGGCATCTATCTTGATGGCATGACAAAGATGTTCTCTTTGATCTTTGTCTTCTTGGTTCTGATGCTCTCCTTTCCTTTTCATCTGAGTGATCCCAGATGCTTTTAAAGAATAAAAGTCATTAAAAAATGATCTAGCAGATAAAGACACTAATTGTATCTTTTCCATTTATACAAAGTGTGTTTATGTGAAAAATGATCATTTCAGTGGGTATCTAGACAAGCAGTAAGTGCATATTTCATTTCCATATTTTAGTTTATCTTAAGAGATAAATCATTCTATGGATGTTGAGGGATAGCCCATGATACTATATGCCTCCCTGCTTTCCTCATCTAGAGCATAAGCAGAATTCATTTTATTTTGACTACTAGTGATTTTCCCGATCCTGGAGTTTTTATTGGGTAGCTTGTTATATATTGTTTTTGAGTCACAATTTCCATATAGAAGCTTACTCAATAACACACAATATTCACTTTGCTCTTAGGGAGATTCCCTTATTACAACATTTCCAACCTAGGGTGCCATGTGATGTCCCTGGGAAAAATAATAAGAAATATTGCTTTTGATGTATCTCACAATGAGTACAGTAAAGTAGTCTTTTGTTGATCTGCATTGTTTCTTGCATCAGCAATGATACCCACATCTGCACATCAGATACCAGTGTATCTGTCCTGACTTTTAGTTACATGTGTTATAAAGATACACAGACTTTGTTCAAATAATCTGTATGTCATAATTTTAAATTTGTTGCAGTCTTTGACTTCTGCAGCTGAAATCAAGACTGAGAACATAGTGACTCAATGACATTATGCACAATGAGAATTTTACATTTCTTTTCCTGTACATTCTGTTTCTAATGCACAGCCACATTTTTCTTACATTAACAATTTCAGGATGTTATTCAAAATTATAATTTAGAAACTTATGAAATATATACATCTATTTTAGAATATAATGTGTTAATTTGTTAGAGGAGAGGATGCACAGATAAACCTCGACTTGCAATTTCCATTTTCATGTGCTGAAATAAATATATTGTCTGCTAATATTTGAGAGAGAAGTAATGAAATTTCAGCTTTGCTGGTGTTTCCCCAAGGCAGAAGGTCATATTTAAAATGCTCATGTCTCATTTTCACTGCACATTTTTCAGATATTTAAATTATTTCACATTTACATCTCATTCTCCTTTTCCCTGGTTATATAAATGTGATTGGGTATTGTGGGAAGGTGTAAACTATATACAGTATGATTTATATTTCCATAATTTCCCTTTATTGGGAGGTTATTGTATTTGACACTTCAGTTGAAGAAATTGTGAAAGTTTCTCCCAGACTATGCCATAAAAAGGTCACAAATAATTAAGACAAAACAGAAGAGAATGTTTGTAACTTTGGATTACATTAGAAAAAAACCTCAGAAGAAACTGGAAACTACAGGAGAACAATGGGTTGATATGATAAAGTGATTATGTAATAGAAAAAAAAGATATTTGTGGTAAAATGTGGCAAGGAGAAGATAACCCTAAAATTTAAATGATTGGATATAAATGGGAAAGAACATAGGACTAACTGAGTAGTTTGAACAAGAAAATCTTCAGAAATTAGTATGTTGTGACTCCATAAGTTTTTAATAACCTAAACATCGTTCCCAGCAAGCCTCGCCCTAGATGTCTAATAGAGGGTGCTTGTAATCCATCTTAATTCATTTTTAAACTGTTTTAGCTAATGAATCAATATGTCTCAGTGATGTGTTATCTCTTTTAAGATTATGGGAAGTTTTATCCAACACCCTGACAATTGAAAGTGCAGGAACTTTCATTATATGTGTTTTCATGTTTATATGGTATGGAATGAGTGAGGTTCAGAAAAATGTTTTAATTTCTCTTTTCTTATGAGTAATAATAAAAACAGCAAAGCATGTATTTCCTGTCTAGATCCCTAGATTTACATTTTTAACAGTGAAACATATCTTGTTAATGTAGAAAGTGACCCATGAAGGCATACATGCCTAGGTTGTAAAAAGTTGTTAGGTGGTCAGGATCATTTATTTAACTTTCCTCATATTCGTGCATATTCACTACAGAGTACAGTTATTACAACTATGATTCTCTAAAACCTTGTATAATATATAACAAATATATTTCCAAATCAGTATATGTTTCTTTTTCTATATTGTGCCTACAAAGCTAAGGTTGTATAGCCGTGCAATATAATTATTCAGTAATATTTAGATGTTTCTATCATTATTAAAAACATGTTGTCACCATTGATAAAGCAAGAAATTTTTAAAGTAAAATATTAGATTATTTATCCACCTACATGGTGTTCTGTCTACTTGAAAAAAGATATACTATTAGATCAATGGGATTGAACTATGACTTTCAAAAACATAGCCCTGTGAGAGAACTCACCACCCTGACAGGTGGGCACTACTGAGACTGCAGAGCGGGAGAGACCACAAATACTGCCCACCCCTTCCCACATCCCTGGCCCAAGAAGAAACTGTATAGGGCCTCTGGGAACTGGAAGATAGGGGCACTCAAGCAGCAGGTCCCCTGTGGTCCAGACATGACCTTGATCTGAAGAGACACGATCAAAAGCAACCTACACCGAAATCCTGTGGGAAAAAGAGCTAAACCTTCAGAGGGGCAGACACACCTGGGAAGCCAGAAGAGACTACACTCTGCCCACATTTCTGACTCCAAGGAAAACACCAAAAGCCATCTGGGACCCTGGTGGACAGGGACCTCGGGAAAAGGCAGTGCAGGCCCTCCTGGTTGCCACCCTCACAGAGAGCTCAAAAGCAACACACCAGGAGCCACTTCAGCTGCGGAACCAAGGGTAAGACCAACTTTTCTGCTCCAAGCTGCCTGCCTGGTGGACTCAGGACACAGGCCCACAGGAATATCTGAAGACCAGTAGACAGGAAAGAATACACGCCCAAAAGCAGAACACTCTGTTCCAACAACTGGCTGATGGTAAACAGGAAAACAGGTCTACAGCACTGCTGACACACAGGCCTATAGGATGGACTAGCCACTGTCAGAAATAGCAGAACAAGGTAACACCAGAGACAATCTGATGGCGAGAGGCAAGCACAGGAACCCAAGCAAAAGAAACCAAGACTACATGTCACCATCGGAGCCCAATTCTCCCACCAAAGCAAACACTGAATAACCAAACACACCTGAAAAGCAAGATCTACATTTAAAATCACATTTGACCATGATGATGGAGGACTTCAAGAAAGACATAAAGAACTACCTTAGAGAAACGCAGGAAAACATAAATAAACAAGTAGAAGCCTATAGAGAGGAATCACAAAGATCCCTGAAAGAATTCCAGGAAAACACAACCAAACAGGTGAAGGAATTAAAAATGGAAATAGAAGCAATAAAGAAAGCACAAAGGGAGACAACCCTGGATATAGAAAACCAAAAGAAGAGACAAGGAGCCATAGATACAAGCATCACCAACAGAATACAAGAGATAGAAGAGAGAATCTCAGGAGCAGAAGATTCCATGGAAATCATTGACACAACTGTCAAAGATAATGTAAAACGGAAAAAACTACTGGTCCAAAACATACAGGAAATCCAGGATTCGATGAGAAGGTCAAACCTAAGGGTAATAGTTATAGAAGAGAGTGAAGACTCCCACATCAAAGGGCCAGTAAATATCTTCAACAAAATCATAGAAGAAAACTTCCTTAACCTAATGAAAAAGAGGCCCATGAACATAAAAGAAGCCTACAGAACTCCAAATAGATTGGACCAGAAAAGAAACTCCTCGCGACATATAATAGTCAAAATACCAAGTACACAAAACAAAGAAAGAATATTAAAAGCAGTAAGGGAAAAAGATCAAGTAACATATAAAGGCAGACCTATCAGAATCACACCAGACTTCTCACCAGAGACTGTGAAAGCTAGAAGATCCTGGACAGATGTCATACAGACCCTAAGAGAACACAAATGCCAGCCCAGGTTACTGTAGCCAGGAAAACTCTCAACTGACATAGATGGAGAAACCAAGATATTCCATGATAAAACAAAATTTACACAATATCTTTCTACAAATCGAGCCCTTCAAAGGATAATAAATGGTAAAGCCCAACATAACCTCACATCCAAATATGAATATAACAGGAAGCAAGAATCACTATTCCTTAATATCTCTCAACATCAATGGACTCAACTCCCCAATAAAAAGACATAGATTAACAAACTGGATACGCAATGAGGACCCTGCATTCTGCTGCCTACAGGAAACACACCTCAGAGACAAAGACAGACACTACCTCAGAGTGAAAGGCTGGAAAACAAATTTCCAAGCAAATGCTCTGAAGAAGCAAGTTGGAGGAGACATTCTAATATCGAATAAAATAGATTTTCAACTAAAAGTCATCAAAAAAGTTAAGGAAGGACACGTCATATTCATCAAAGGAAAAATCCACCAAGATGAACTCTCAACCCTAAATAACTATGCTCCAAATACAAGGGCACCTACGTACATAAAAGAAACCTTATTAAAGCTCAAAGCACACATTGCACCTCACACAATACTAGTAGGAGATTTTAACACCCTACTCTCATCAATGGACAGATCATGGAAATAGAAATTAAACACAGACATAGACAGACTAAGAGGAGTCATGAACCAAATGGACATAACAGATATTTATAGAACATTCTATCCTAAAACTAAAGGATATACCTTCTTCTTACCACTTCATGGTACTTTCTCCAAAATTGACCATATGAATGGTCATAAAACAGGCCTCAATAGATAGAGAAAGATAGAAATAATCCCATGCGTTCTCTCAGACCACCACAGGCTAAAGCTGGTCTTCAACAACAATAAGGGAGGAACACTCACATATACATGGAAGTTGAACAATGCTCTACTCAATGATAACCTGGTCAAGGAAGAAATAAAGAAAGAAATTAAAGACTTCTTAGAATTTAATGAAAATGAAGATACAACATACCCAAACTTATGGGACACAATGAAAGCTGTGCTAAGAGGAAAACTCATATCTCTGAATGCCTGCAGAAAGAAACAGGAGAGCATGTATCAGCAGCTTGGCAGCACACCAAAAAGCTCTAGAACAAAAAGAAGCAAATATACACAGGAGGAGTAGAAGGCAGGAAATAATCAAACTCAGAGCTGGAATCAACGAAGTAGAAACAAAAAGGACCAAACAAAGAATCAACAGAACCAAAAGTTGGTTCTTTGAGAAAATCAACAAGATAGATAAACCCTTAGCCAGACTAACATGAGGACATATAGAGTGTGTCCAAATCAACAAAATCACAAATGAAAAGGGAGACATATCAGAGGAAATTCAAAAAACCATCATATCCTACTACAAAAGCCTATATTCGACAAAACTTTTGAAAATCTGCAGGAAATGGACAATTTTCTAGACAGATACCAGGTTTGGAAGTTAAATCAGGAAGAGATAAACCATTTAAACAAACCCATAACTCCTGAAGAAATAGAAGCAGTCATTAAAGGTCTCTCAACCAATAAGAACCCAGGTCCAGATGGGTCCAGTGAAGAATTCTAACAAAACTTCATAGAAGACCTCATACCAATAACATCAAAACTATTCCACAAAATTGAAACAGATGGGGCGCTACTGAATTCCCTCTATGAAGCCACAATTACTCTTATACCTAAACCACACAAAGACCCAACAAAGAAAGAGAACTTCAGACCAATTTCCCTTATGAATATCGATGCAAAAATACTCAATAAAATTCTGGCAAACTGAATCCAAGAGCACATCAAAACAATTATCCACCATGATCAAGTAGGGTTCATCCCAGGCATGCAGGGATGGTTTAATATATGGAAAACCATCAACGTGATCCATTGTATAAACAAACTGAAAGAACAAAACCACATGATCATTTCATTAGATGCTGAGAAAGCATTGTACAAAATTCAACATCACTTCATGATAAATGTCCTGGAAAGAATAGGATTTCAAGGCCCATACCAAAACATTGTAAAAGCCATATACAGCAAACGAGTAGCTAACGTTAAACTAAATGGAGAGAAACTTGAAGCAATCCCACTAAAATCAGGGACTAGACAAGGCTGTCCACTCTCTCCCTACTTATATCAGTAGCCTTCCTCTACACAAACAAGAAACAATCCCAGAAAGAAATTAGTGAAAAGACACCCTTCATAATACTTCCAAATAATATAAATTACCTCAGTGTGACTTTAACCAAGCAAGTGAAAGATCTGTATGATAAAACTTCAAGCCTCTGAAGAAAGAAATTGAAGATCTCAGAAGATGGAAAGATCTCCCAGGCTCATGGATTGGCAGGATTAATATAGGAAAAATGGGCATTTTAACAAAAACAATATATAGATTCAATACAATCCCCATCAAAATTCCAATCCAATTCTTCAAAGAGTTAGAAAGAACCATTTCCAAATTCATATGGAATAAAAAACACCCAGGATAACTAAAACTATCCTCAACTATAAAAGGACTTCCAGGGGAATTACTATCTCTGAACTCAAGCAGTATTACAGAGCAATAGTGACAAAAACTGCATGGTATTGGTACAGAGACAGACAGATAGACCAGTGGAACAGAACTGAAGACCCAGAAATGAACCCACACACCTATGGTCACTTGATTTTTGACAAAGGAGGCAAATCCATCCAATGGAAAAAAGATAGCATTTTCAGCAAATGGTGCTGATTCAACTGGAGGTCAACATGTAGAAGAAGGCAGATCGATCCATGCTTATCACCCTGTACAAGGCTTAAGTTCAAGTGAATCAAGGACCTCCACCTCAAACCAGATACACTCAAACTAATAGAAGAATAATTGGGGAAGCATCTCGAACACATGGGCACTGGAGAAAATTTCTTGAACAAAACACCAATGGCTTATGCTCTAAGATCAAGAATCGACAAATGGGATCTCATAAAACTGCAAAGCTTGTGTAAGGCAAAGGACACTGTTATGACAAAATGACAACCAACAGATTGGAAAAAGGTCTTTACCAATCCTACAACTGATAGCTGGCTTATATCCAAAATATACAAAGAACTTAAGAAGTTAGACTGCAGGGAGATGAATAATCCTATTAAAAATGGGGTTCAGAGCTAAACAAAGAATTCACAGCTGAGGAATTCACAATGGCTGAGGAACACCTAAAGAAATGTTCAATATCTTTTGTCATAAGGGAAATGCAAATAAAAACAACCCTGAGATTTCACCTCACACCAGTGAGAATGGCTAATATCAAAAACTCAGGTGACAGCAAATGCTGGCAAGGATGAGGAGAAAGAGGAACACTCCTCCATTGTTGGTTGGATTGCAGACTGGTACAACCATTCTGTAAATCAGTCTGGAGGTTCCTCAGAAAATTGAACATTGAGCTACCTGAGGACCCAGCTATACCTCTCTTGGGCATATACCCAAATGTTGCCCCAACATATAACAAAAACACATGCTCCACTATATTCATAGCAGCCTTATTTATAATAGCCAGAAGCTGGAAAGAACCCAGATGCCCTTCAACAGAAGAATGGATACAGAAAATGTGGTACATCTACACAATGGAATATTACTCAGCTATCAAAAACAATGCCTTTATGAAATTCATAGGCAAATGGTTGGAACTGAAAAATATCATCCTGAGTGAGGTAACCCAATCACAGAAAAACACACATGGTATACACTCATTGATAAGTGGCTATTAGCCCAAATGCTTGAATTGCCCTAGATGCACAGAACACATGATACCAAAGACGGATGATCAAAATGTGAAGGTTCACTCCTTCTTTAAAAGGGGAACAAGAATACACTTGGGAGGCAATAAGGAGGCAAAGTTTAGAACAGAGGCAGAAAGAACACCCATTCAGAGCCTGCCCCACATGTTACCCATATATATCCGTCACCAAACTAGATAAGATGGATGAAGCAAAGAAGTGCAAGCTGACAGGAACTGGATGTAGATCTCTCCTGAGAGACATAACCAGAATACAGCAAATACATATGTGAATGCCAGCAGCAAACCATTGAACTGAGAATGGAACCCCTGTTGAAGGAATCAGAGAAAGGACTGGAAGAGCTTGAAGTGGCTCAAGACCCCATATGAACAACAATGCCAACCAAACAGAGCTTCCAGGGACTAAGCCACTAAGCCACTACCCAGACTTGTATCTGTTGAGGCCTGTTTTGTGAACAATTATATGGTCAGTTTTAGAGAAGGTACCATGAGGTGCTGAGAAGAAGATATATTCTTTTGTTTTAAGATGAAATGTTCTATAAATATCTGTCAAAAATTCTTAATGTCTCTGTTTAGTTTCTGTTTTCATGATCTGTCTATTGATGAGAGTAGAGTGTTGAAATCTCCTACTACTATTGTTTGAGGTGCAATATTTGTTTTGAGGTTTAATAAGGTTTCTTTTATGAATGTAGGTGCCCTTGCATTTGGAACATAGATATTCAGGATTGACAGTTTATCTTGGTGGATTTTTTCTCTGATGAATATGAAGTGTTTTTACTTATCTTATTTGATATCTTTTGGTTGAAAGTTGATTTTATTCGGTATTAGAATGGCTATTCCAGCTTGTTACTTGGGACCATTTTCTTAGGAAATTGTTTTCCAGTCTTTTACTCTGAGACTGTGTCTGTCTTTGTTACTAAGGTGTGTTTCCTGTATGCATCAAAATGCTGAGACCTCTTTATGTATCCAGTCTGTTAGTCTATGCCTGTTTATTGGGGAATTGACCCCATTGATATTAAGAGATATTAAGGAACAGTGATTTTTGTTTTCTATTATTTTTATTGTTGGAGGAGAAATTATGTTTTGTTTAAAACCCTGTTCTGAATTTGAACATCAAGACAATTTACTGACAATTTTGATGTCTGGTGAAGGAAGCTGTGGTGGTTTGGATAAGATATCCTGCATACTCTTGGAAATTTGAATGCTTGGTCTCTAATTGGTAGCACTGTTTGGGAGGCTTAGAATGTGTGGTTTTATTGGAATGGGTATGAAATTGAATGATTTCGGTGTTAAATGTAAAACTCAGCTTTCAGTTGCAGCTGTTGTGACTCCAATCTGCTATCATAGATTCTTATCCGTTTGGAACTGTAAGTCAAAATAAAATTTTCTAAAAGTTAAAAAAGTTTATCTGTATATAGCTTTCTCTTTGCTTCTTTAATAAAAAGTTTTACGTAGCTTTATAAATTTGTAACAACTAGGACCTAGAGAGTTATTTTAGTGTTGGCATCTATGTATGTTTCTAGGCTGATTCACATGTCTTCAGATTTTCAGCCCTAAAAGCTTGAGTTTGTTCATGGTGTCAAGAGCCTGAGATGCTAGGGCATTTGGTCAGTAAAAAAGCTTCTATTTTCAAGAGACATTTTCATGATATTACTACATTATGTCAAGACTAGTGAATTTATCAGCATTTTATTTTCTTGAGTGCTAAGCTTTTATGTCATTAGAGATCATGTAGGTCATTCCTCTTCTAACTGCTTGGATAAATAAGAATTATTTGAGAATTAAATTCTATATATAACTATTCACAAGAATTTGACTTAAATTTTAAGTTGATTCAGGTATATTTTCTTGAATATACCCGTCTTCTTTCCCAACTACAACATACATACATGTGTGTGTGTGTGTGTGTGTGTGTGTGTGTGTGTGTGTGTATACATTTTCAAAGAGCAAAGTATTCTTCAATGGTAGAAGAAAGCCAGGACCTTTTGAAATAAAGATTCATTTTAAAGTAAGAAAGTCACAATAATTATAACCTGAATTTATAATGTTCTTACTATCTCCCACAATCATTCTTCTACCAATGAGAATAAGTCTCTGAGTTGTCTCAGGATTCACATATGAATCAAATTCCTTGAGAGCATTATCTCAGGTGAAAAAGGCACTTATTACACATGAAAACAAATGTCAAGGAGTTAATCTGAACTCTTTTATTTTGATTTGTGAATTGTCTCATTTTTATTTGATAATTATTAGAAGTGTATAATAAGAAAATTGTCTCAGGTGAATGTTAGTTCTTGGTTCATTTTATGTTTCATGTCAATGGATACTGAGATAAAATATACAACTTTAGCTATTTTCTTTTAATATTTTTTCATTTTTATAAAATTTTTGTAGTTAGTAATGTTAAGACTCTTCATTAAGAACCTTGAGGAACATGTGGAGGTATGAGAGTAAAGCCAATTTAAAGGATATAAAATACTTATATATAAAATGCAAATAAAGAAAATATCCAATAAAAAATAAAAAATATTATATATAGAAAACTGTGAAAGAAAAAGCCTGTGAATAAAAAAACCACATTGCTGATCCTCAAGTAAGAATTGATATCTCGGGATTTAGCTCAGTGGTAGAGTGCTTGCCTAGCAAGCGCAAGGCCCTGGGTTCGGTCCCCAGCTCCAGAAAAAAGAAAGAAAAAAAAAGAATTGATATCTCACAATTCATACCACAAAGAGATTTTGGCTTCCATTTTTGTGGGGAGGATGGTAGAAATATTCATTGCTCTTCAGTTTGAAAACCTCGTCTGACTCCTTCTAATCTTAATTTCATGAAGCCATTCTATATTTTCTGCCCCTACATGTAAGCAGCTGGCCACTGATGAAATAAACAAATTTCAAAACTCTTCTGCCCTATCACTAGTGTATGCTGTCCAATTTTTTGAGTGTAGTGATTCTTAAAATTAAAAAGCCATGGTAGGGACCACAAAAAAATATTAGACACAATTTTATCTCATCCTTCTTCCAGAGAGTCATGGGATCTTAGCCAGGCTGTTCCTCTGTCTCACAGCCACTAGAAATACAGAAAAGTGCTATAAATGCTGGCATTTTAAACTTTTAAATTATGAAGCTCTCTGTGATTTAATCTAACATTTATGTTACTGTGTACATTTCACCTGTTCCTTACCTTTTCAGTGAATGTTATGTATGTTGATTAACTTTCATATCTTAAATTCTAGCGGATTTGTTTTTCTTGCACACTGCCATTGATTCTCTGTTTAGTATCCCTGGTTTCCATTTAGTGGGTCAATATTTTTCTCTGTGTTTGACAGGATTAATTGAAACTTGTTTATTCATTTACTCAATTAGTTCTGAGGTAGCACTTGATCTTGACTGTATTAGAGCCAAGTTCAAGAACTAAGATTCTTTTTCCCACAGTAGCAGCAATCTGTGTAATGGTTGCCTTCCTGTAGTTTCTCTATATTTGCTAATATGTGTGATTTCTTTTGATAAGATCCCCCCCCAAGTATATGTCTGAATTTATGATTCTTGCCCCTCTAATTCTTCATCTCATCTTAAATGTAATTCAATTTTATAGCATTTTTTCTGAATTCTCAAATTCGGTCACTGGAAAGAAAAGTGTGTTTATTTCTGTTGGGTTATGTGTAAAGGCAGAGGATTTCCCCTCTCCTACTTTTATGCCAATTCCAGGAAAAGAACTGAAGTCATGAGTGTTTTGTGGTAAGAACTTTACCCTGCTAACTCATCTCACTGACAAAAAATATAATAAATTAAAATTTAAATCTACTTCCCTGAGTTGTCACTTTCTGGGGATGTTTACAGAATGCTTATTTTGTAAGCAATAATGTAATGTTGAAGATATACTTAGCGTTTTATCATTTGTTTCAGTTGGGTGTACCATAGGGCTAATTAAAGCTCTTTAATAATTTCAACAGAAGCTTCAATGTACATGAAAGCAATATTACATCCACACAACTATCTCATATAGGTACTATTTTATTTTACATGAATATTCTCACATCCCACAATCCTTTCTCAGGTACTAAGTTCTCAGTGAGAAGTATACTGTAAACCCTTTCCCTGTGAACATCAACCTAACACACATGATGTTGGTTTTTGTTGATTTTTGTTTTATCAATGATACTCAACCTATTCTGATAGTCTATATCACATAACTTTTACTTTTTTTCTCCATCTTTATTAAATTGGGTATTTCTTATTTACATTTCAAATGTTATTCCCTTTCCCAGTTTCCAGGCCAACATCCCCCTAACCCCTCCTCCTCCCCTTCTATGTGGGTGTTTCCCTCCCCAAACACCCCCCATTACCACCCTCCCCGCAACAATTATTATCAAGAACCTATATGAGTGATTCTAAATTCCACTGTTGCTAGTTTTTATTTGTAACCACTTCCACTGTACTAAACTATCATTTGAAATGTGAGAATCATTGACAGACTCTAGAATATATGGAAATGCAGGTGAATGAGGAAAAACATCAATGCTTTGGTTCTATCAGCAAAAAGGTGGAATTTGTTCCTGGAAAATTAAAGTAGAAGGTGAAGAGGAGTAAATATGAACACCACCAACATGTGAAAGTTGATTTCATATCTCCTAAAGGCAGTCAGATTTCAAAGGTGATATAGCCAGGTATGCTCATTTGTGCACACGAGGATAAGTGGCTTGACCATGAAGTCTTTCTAAAAATTTCCTCTTCATGGACTCACTGTTAAAATTATATACATCTCTTTAAATACCATTTCTGTTGTTTTTATTAGTTTATTTCCCTTGATCCTGGCAAGCTCAAGAATCTGACTTAATAGGAAGACCAGCAGTTTCAACTAATCTGGACCCTTGAGGTCTCTCAGACACTGTGACACCAACCAGGCAACATATATGAACCTGAGATGAGGACCCCAACACATATATAGCAGAGGACTGCTGGCTCTGGTCTCAGGAAAAGAAGACACACCTAACCTTTGAGAGACTTGAAGTGCCAGGGAGTGAGAAGGTTTGGAAGGGAACTGGCACTGAACAAAATGGTTATGAAGTCTGTTTATGAAGTCTCTGTCTCTTATGAATTGACTCCATTGATGTGCACCTGCAGTTGTATATCATCAAAAGAACACATGGTGGGGAAATGTCACATTATGGTCAATAAAGAGGAATAATATCGTGAGTCCCAATATATCCTTTATGGCATTCATCTGGTAAACTGAAGATTGCCCACTAGAATCAAGCGTTGTGATTCTAGCCTTTCTCAACAGCACTAGACAACAGAGCCTAAAAAAACATGTAAGACTTTGAGGACAGTTAAGATGCAATTTGTAACAAAGTTGACTATAAAATATTTGAAAAAAATGAAAAATGTCAAAATATTTTCAGCATATTATATTTCATATGAATTACCTTATTTTGTTACTTAAAAATTATTTTATTCTATTAAAAGTAATAAATGACATTTCTTCTGTAGTCTGAATATTGAAATCTGATATTTATTACAAATTTCCACATTTGCTAATAATATATCAATAGAATTTTCAATCACAGAAACTCAAATTTTATTACTATATTCATATTATTGCTATAACAAGTCCAACAATATAACAGATATCTCTAAGAAAATATTTTCCTTCCAATTTGTTTCTTCAGGGCACCCTTAATCTCATTACTTCTCAGGCTGTAAATAAGAGGGTTCAACATGGGGATCACCACCATGTAGAACACAGACACCACTTTGTTCTGGTCTGTGGAGTAGTTAGATTTGGGCATCACATAGATGAATGTGACAGTTCCATAGAACAGAGTGACTGCAGTGAGGTGGGAGGTACAGGTAGAGAAGGCCTTTTGGCGGCCTTCAGTGGAGTGCATCTTCAGGATGGTGATGAGGATGTAGATATAGGAGACAACAATAACAATCACTGTGAATAGAATGACAGTGCCAACAGAAATAGTGGCAAGAATAATGGAGACACTGTCATCAGAACAAGAGAGTTCAACTAAAGGAGTAAAATCACAGAAAAAGTGATTGATTCTATTTGGTCCACAGAAGAAGAAAGAAAAGAATGAAAGGGTGAAAGAGGAGGCATTAAGAAAACCACTTATGTATGCTACTACAAGCAACTGTACACAGACTTGTGTTGACATTTTGGTTGGATAAAGCAGTGGGCTACAGATTGCTACAAAGCGATCATAAGCCATGGCAGCTAGAACAAAGCACTCAACTGTTCCAAAGAAAGCACCTGAGCCAAGCTGGATGCCACATCCTAGGTATGTAATGGTATTTTTCTCCACAAAAAAGTTAACAAGCATATTGGGTGTGACAGAAGATGAGTAGCCTATATCTGCAGAAGCCAAATGGCTGAGAAAAAAGTACATGGGGTGATGGAGCTGAGAAGAGACTCTGATGAGCATGATGGTGCTGAGATTTCCAGACAAGGTCACCAGGTAGATGCACAGGATGATGGTGAAGAGGATGACTCTAAGGACTGGGTCATCTGTTAATCCTAATAAAATAAACTCTGTCACTGCAGTGTGGTTTCCATTGTCCAGGAAAGCCATTGGACAGTATAGCTGCTATCTGATCAATGCTGTGATGGAGACATGACAGGAAGGGGTTCATGACTATATTACCTCTACAAAAAGTTACAGTGAAGTTGAGAGCACATGCAAGTTTGGGGTGTAAAGAAGCTATGTGGAAAATAGACATGAGTTCCTATCATACAAAATTTATATCATCTTTTAGTGAAACAAAGCTACTTCAAGATAAGTAGTCTTACTAAAACTTGGAAAACTAGAAAGGAATCTGTGTTTTCTAAGTGGAGTGTGATGTAATGAAATCACATTGCTTTCTACACAATACAAAGGGGGAAAATACTCAACATAAAATATTAAGTTTCCCTATGTTCATCCAGCTCAGGATCACAGGAACTCTTACTTCAAGATTTTCAACATTATACCTTCTGATTGTCTAAAATATCTGCTGCCAGTTATACTAGAACCTTCACAAAGTACTCCATCAAAGCATTTTAAAAATAGTGACTTCATTCTCCTGAGTAGCAAGTTCCTGTAGTGTTATTGATCATGCTGAGTTCTAGATTCATCAGTGGCTAGATAAATAAGAAATGTATAACAATGGAGATTAACTGGATAAAGAAATAGAAGCTGATTCAGCTAGGTGTTTTTGGTCCAGATGATGGACTATTCCACCAGATGTGTGTATCCACTAAAACTTTTGAGTTTGGATAAATTTTCAAAGAATAAATTATTCTCTAAGATAAAAGTCAAATTAAAAGCCAGATTTACCGACAAAAAAATCAAAACTTACCTCTTCCAACTAGAATCCATTGCAAAGTAATAAGGTCAAAGTTATTTTGCTTTTGTAGCTGCACGGCTTTCTCTTGCTGTCATTGTTCATCATTGAGTATAAGTCCCTGCAGAGATGCTGGATTCCAGTGTGAATTCAAGTCACTGGAGATCATTATCTCACTCCCAGTTCATTTCACACAAATACAAATACTCTTCAAGGAATTTATCTAGTGGTACTTTCCTCTTATGCATGAATGAACATGCTTCAATGATAATTATTCAAAAACTATGATTAAAATTATGTCAGGTGATATTCAAGCAATTTCCCTTAGGCTGGCCTTGTTGACTTCTTTGGTTCTGAGTTTTGTAGTGTGGTTATGCTATACATTATGGCTACTATGCACTTATAGCTGAATACATGCCACGAATCTTTCTTGATTGGGACTACATCACTTGGGGTGATAGTTTCTACTTCCAAGCATTTGCTGGAAAAATTCATGATGTCCTTGTTTTTAGTAGTTGAGTAGTATACTATTGTATAAATGAGCAAAAGGATGCTTTTTCCCTAATTTCTTTCTCAGCCTGTTTATTGTTTATATAAAAGAGGGCTACTAAATTTGTAAGTTTTTTTCACTCAGCCATTTTGTTGAAGAGGTTTAGCAGCTGTAAGAGTTCTCTGATAGAATTTATAGGTTACTTATGTATACTATCATGAATTTTGTGAAGAGCAGTACTTTGACTTCTTCCTTTTTGATTTGTATCCCCTTGATCTCCTTTAGTTTCCTTTCTTCTCTAGCTAGAACTTTAAGCTATATTGAAGAGGTAGGGAGTGAAGAGCTTTGTTTTGTCCTGATTATAGTGGAATTACTTTAAGTTTCTCTCAAGTTAATTTGATGTTGGCATGCTATTATACTGCATTTATTATGTTATGCACATTTTATTCCTGATCTCTTTAAGACTTTGATATGAAGGGGATCTTGGTTTAGTAAAAGGGTTTTTCAATATCTAATGAGATGAGCCTGTGATTTTTTTCTTTCAGTTTATTCATATAGTGTATTGTATTGACAAATTTCTGTGTACTGAATCACTCCTGCATCCCTGAGATGAAACCTCTTTAAGCCTGATGGATGATGTTTTCATGTGTTCTTGGATTTTGTTTCAGAGTATTTAATAAGTATTTTTCATCGAAGTTTATATGAGAAATTAGACTGAATTTTTTTCTGTTGACTCTTACTGTTGTTTAAGTATTAGGGTAACTGTAACCTCATAGAATAAGGCTTACAGTGTTCTATTTCAGGTTTTTTTGGAAGAGTTTTTAAGAGTATTAGTATTAGCTCTTTGTTGAAAGTGTGGAAGATTTCTGCCCTAAAACCATTTGGCCCTAGACCTATTTTGGTTGGGAGATTTTAGTGACTGCTTCTATTTCCTTAGAAGTTAAGACTGTTTAGATCATGTACTTGCTTGTTGTTGATTTAAATTTGGTAAGTGATATCAGTCTAGAAAAGTATCCATTTCACATAGACTTTCCAAATTTCTAGATTACTGGCTTTTTAAGGAAGGACTAATGATTCTTTGAATCACTGTCTCTTTTTGTGTTTCCCTTTTCAATTCTGATTTTGTTTATGTGGATCCTATCTCTCTGTTTTATAGTTAGTTTGTCAGTTTGTCTTTCTCGTTTACTTTGTCAAAGAACTGGTGCTTTCTTGGTTTTTTGTTGTTGTTGTTGTTGTTTTGTTATTTTTTGTTTTTTATTCTTTGTATTGTTTTCTTTGTATTTAATAAACTGATTTCAGCTCAGATTTTGATTACTTTTTGTCCTCTAGTACTCTTGGTAGTGTTTGCTTTTTTTATTAAGTAGAGATATCAGATGTACCTTTAAATTGCTAGTATAAGAACTCTGTAATTTCTTTATGTCTACACATAGAGCTATGAGCTTTCCTCTTAGCTCTGCTTTCACTGTCTCCATTATTTTGGGTATATCATGGCTTCTTTGTGATTTAATTCTAGATAGTGTTTAATTTCTTTATTTATTTCCAGACACAAAGACCATTCACTAGGGAGCTGTTCAGTTTCCATGAGCATGTATGCTTTCTATTGCTTCTGTTGTTGTTGAAGTCCAGCTTAACTCCATGATTGTCTGAAAAGGTACAAGTCAAATTTTTTAAATTTCTTGTATCTGCTGAATCTTGCTTTGTGACACAGTATATACTTAGTTTTGTAGAAGGTTCTGTTATACAGTAAAAAATTATATTCTTTTGTGTTTCAGAGGAATGTTCTGTGCATGTTAATTAGGTTCACTTGATCTATAATATCAGTTACATTTATTACTTCTATTTTTTGTCTGGATGACCTGTTTATTCCTGGGAGTGTGTGTTGAAAGCTGCCAGTATTAATGTGTGGGGTTCAATGTATGATTTAAGCTTTAGCAATGTTTCTTTTAGAAATGTTGGTGCCCTTGTGTTTGGGACATAGATGCTCAAAATTGAGAAGTTACCTTGATAAATTATCTCTCTCTCTCTCTCTCTCTCTCTCTCTCTCTCTCTCTCTATGAAATGTCCTTCCCCATCTCTTTTGATTAATTTTGGTTGAAAGCCTATTTTGCTTGATATAAGAATGGGTACTCTAGCTTGTTTCTTGGTTCTGTTTGTTTGGAAACAACCCTTTCCTCTGAGGTAATGTCTGTCTTTATTACTGTAGTGTGATTCTTGTATGCAGCAGAATTATAGATCCTGGTTTTGCATCCATTCTGTTAGCCTGTATCTTTTATTTTGGTGTACTGAGTCTATTGATGTTGAGAGATATTATTGATCTGTGATTGTTAATTCCTGGGGATGTTTTTATGTTTTTGGTGTCACTGTGTGTGTGTGTGTGTGTGTGTGTGTGTGTGTGTGTGTGTTTGTGCAGGCTTCCCTTGTTATGCTTTTACTGTTATATAATAACTAACATTTTCCCCAGATTCTTTCTCAGCCACTTTATTC
Organism: Rattus rattus; assembly: GCF_011064425.1. Taxonomy (NCBI): domain Eukaryota; kingdom Metazoa; phylum Chordata; class Mammalia; order Rodentia; family Muridae; genus Rattus; species Rattus rattus. The sequence continues at coordinate 106,609,737 of NC_046155.1, forward strand.
TTTGATCAGAGGAGGGCAACTCTCTTTTGAGATTTTTAAAGTTATTTTTATATCCAGATACTTTGTTGAAAGTGTTTTTCAGTAGTAGGAACTCTCTGATAGAATTTTGGGGGTCACATATGAATCTGGCTCCAAAGGGGAATAAAGTAGACTTGGGTTTTGATTGAGGGAGGCACCTGGATGGTAGAAAAGATCACAAGAGAAATATAGGTGGAGATCAGGTTTTGGAGAAGCTGGGACAGAGATGGCTGGAGGAGAGAATGAAAATTGGTGGTGGGCATCTCTGTACTGCTCCATCAACCCCCTATTCCTCATCTGCCCACCAATATAAGAGTGCTCCCCACCCACCCACACTTTTCCTCCCCACCATTCCAGCATCCTCCTACCCTGGGGCATCAAGCCTTCAAGGGACCAAGAGCACCCCCCCTCCTGTTGCTGTCAGGCAAGGCCATCCTCTGTTACAGATGTATCTGGAGCCATGGATCCCTCCAGGCAAACTCCTCGCTTGCTGGTCTAGACTCTGGGAAAACTAGGTAGTCAGGCCAGGTTATGTTGTTCTTCCAATGGGTTGTAATCCATCTTCACTCCTCCAGTCCTTCTGCCAGTCTCCCACCAAGTTCCCTAAGCTCAATCTGAGGGTTGGCTCCAAGCATCCACACCTGCATTGGTCAGTTGTTGGCCAGACCTCCTCAGGAACCACCATACTAGGTTCCTGTCAGCAAGCTCCACTTGACCACAGCAACAGTGTTCGGTTTGGTGTCTGTAGACATGATATAGCCCCAAGTGGAGCAATCCCTGGTTAGCCCTTCCTTCAGTCTCTGTTCCATTTCTTTGTCCTGGATCTTCATTTGGACAGGAGCTTTACTGGGTTAAAAATTTTGAGATGGGTGGGTGACCCCATCCCTCAACCAGGGGCCTGCCTATCTACTGGAGGTGGTCTCAACAGGTTCTATCTTCCCCTTCTCTGTGCATTTCAGCTAAAGTCATCCCTATTGGGACAGAGGAGCCTTATGTTTTCCTGGTGTCTGGGAAACACCAGTGGCTGTCACCAGTTCCTCATCCCCCTGCTACATATTTTTGTTTTATTTCTTGATCCTCTGTACCTCTCTCATATCTTCAGTTCCTGATACTGCTACCTTTATTTCCTATTATTTCTGACTATTTTGAATTGTGTTGTTTTCTTCTATAATTTTGTTGAAGATGTTTGCTGGCCCTTTGGATTGGGAATCTTCCCTTTCTTCTATATCTATTATTCTCAGCTTTGGTCTCTTTATTGTGTCCTGAATTTCCTGGACGTTTTTGCATTTTCTTGGACTGTTGTGTCAATATTTTCTATGATTTCTTCTGCTAATCATCTCATACCCTCATATCCACACTTTATCTTTTCAACTTCCCCCCATATTAAAAGGATACACACAAGCACACACACACACACACACACAGACACACACACACACACACACACACACACACACACACATGAGAGAGAAGGGGGAGGAGGGAGAGGGAAAGGGAGGGAGAGGGAGAGGGAGATGTAGAGAACATGGAAAACATGTAATTTTTGAAGTTATAATGTCACAGTATATGTCACCATATACTGCTTTGTCCTCACATCTTAACTTGCAAATGTTCATTGCCATGAGTTATTAGTCAGGTTCAAGATCTTTGGTTTCTGTGGTACCATCAATACTGGATCCTCACTGGGCCTCCTCTTATTTATCATGTTGCTGCCCTGTGTCATGGAGATTCTGCAGCTTTGAATTAGCAGGCTTGGTACTTTCTTATGTTCCAACTATTCACAGATGATATAGATTTTGGGGTGAGCAAACTCAAAATACTGGATGTTAACTGAGCTGAGTTCTTCAGTCCTCATCTGGATCAGCTACCAATGCCACCATCTGTAGCTGGCAAGGTCAGCCCTCCTGATCTCATGGCCTCAGCATTGGCTCTCCAGCACCCATGCCTCCAGGGCCAGCTCCACTTTGCTTCTTAGTAGAAGTGCAAAGCCTACTATACAAGTGCTATGCTCTTTGAGTGGATAGTTCAGCTCTTCTACTTACACGTTCCCAGGACTGACTCACCCATAACCTCCACCATCAGGTCCAGCTACACTGTTGGCAAGGCTAGGGGCTGGGTCCACTCTTCCAAGTGCTTTCCTACTCTCATGCCCTCAGAACCAGTTCTCCTGACATCTGTGGGTAGCACATGGTTCCATATGCCCTTTATGTACAAAACACATCGACTTCTATCTCAAAGGCTCAAAGGCACAAATAGCAATAGCTCCTGAGGATCTATCATATTGATACTGTTTCTTTTCTCCCACCATAACTCAAATTCTTGCAATCAACCTCATCATATTTGTCTATGTATGTTCTTTGTTCAAGTGTTGTAATTAGTGGTCCTAATGTGGAGTTTTCAACTATTAAAGCAAATGGGATGGATCAACTTTATAGAGTTATCTGTGAAATTCAGTATCAACAATTCTGCCTCAAGAAGCTAAGTGTGACATTCATGAATCTTAGGATGTATATTGATTAGTTCAAAATTATTTGAAAGGAACAGAATTGGTTAACTAGTTTCAGATCCTCACTCTGTGGAAAGCCTGGGCTGATGGACAGGAAACTGGGAAAGGGAATAGCATTTGAAATGTAAACAAGAAATATGCAATTTAATAAAAATGGAAGAAAAAAGAGTAGCTAGACAATGGCCAGGCAGGCTTAGCTGGACAATTATTCTCATGGTACCCAGAATAATATGAATGGTTTGTGGTAAAACCATTGCTAAGTTTGATCAGAAAAGTCTATAGAAATGAAATCAGAGGAAAAACTAATGTTTGGTTATTAATTCTATGACTGTCATGGGAACAGACATTATCCAATTCAAGACCAGGTACAGGAGAGAAATTCCTTAAATAGACCAGCTCTCTACAATATTCTCAAGAAATCTTCTAAAAAGATTTATTTCTCTTTACTGTTATGTGTATGAGTGCTTTGTCTTGAAGGATGTGTACCATATGTATGCCAAGTCCCATTAGAAGGTAGAAGAGTGGGCTAAATCCCTAGACTTGGAATTACAGATGGTAGTAAGCCACAAGGAGGTTCTAAGAGCTGAACCCAGTCAGATCCTCTGCAAGAGTACAATGTGTCCTTAAACACCTAGCCATTGCTTAAATAAACTCAATTTCCTCTTAATTCTACTTTATATCCCCTTGTCATACATCTCTAGTCTGTCTGGCCCTATTTCTTTAAGAGTGAGTGTGGGGAGGGGGGTGGGTGTGCGCGCGCGCGCATAAGATCTTTCTGGGATCAAAAAAGATTATCAGGTATAGTGACATTGACTTTTCCTTATACTTCTTCATATTAGTTAACTCGTGTTGGGAGCTTTATGCCTACCTTTCCTTACAGCTTAGTCTTTAACAGTTGACAAACTATCAGTCAATCTGACAAACTCAAAATATCTAGTAAAATTTTAAGGTGCTTCTGATTATATGAGAGTTTGGAATTTTAGTTATGTAAGTCCAAAAGTTATAAACATAAAGCTTAAACTCCCCATAATCTCTGAATCTGCATCTTTAAGATCAGTGTGTTCTTAATAGCTGAGTAGTACTCCATTGTGGAAATGTACCACATTTTCTGTATTCATTCCTCTGTTGAAGGACATCTGGGTTCTTTCCAGGTTCTGGCTATTATAAATAAGGCTGCTATGAACATAGTCTAAAAATATCCAATAAAATAAAATAAAATAAAATCAGTGTGTTCAAATATTTTCTGTATTTTACATTATGTATTAGCTGAGCATGGATAGCTAGGAAGTAATAAGTTAATGACCAATGAGAAATGTTAATTTATGTATCAATAAAGATTTTAAGTTCATTGTTTACATGTTTGAAACTAGTTTAGGAGTAAAGCCAGAAAAAGGCCTCAAAAGTCAGCAGAGTCCTTATTCCTTATGAGAAATTCTTTCTGGCATATTGTGGCAGATCTTTGGAATTATTTTACAGGCAGATACAAGACAATGTGAGCCATTAATTACATCTACATTTTTTGAATACTTACTTTATTATCCAATGAAGTACATATATAAAGCTCTGTTACTGAATGAAACAGTACTCATGAAATTAATAGTTCAGTGGAGAATACACTAGAAAATGACTAAACTTTTAAAACATAGAAAGTGGTGGGGAAGAATAAATAAAAATATGAGTAGAGTATTAAGGTAGCTGTGGCATGAGTGGGAGTTGTTAGCTTTTAAGGCTTGCAATGAAGTCCCCAAGGGGCAAATAGTATTAAAGCAGGAACATAAGAAGTCCTTAAGGAAAACAAAGAGTATCTGGATTCTATATAAAAGTGAATGAAAAGATTTTAAAATATGTGTAGCCTAATATAACCATGTTTTAAAAATCTATGTTGTACAATTTATTTTGTGAATATATCAAGTACAATAACCACCAGCTGGGAAAAAAATCTTCTTTTGTTATGGTGACAAAAATACCATGGGAATAAACAACTTTCTTACTGGAACTAGGTCTAACTCCACAAGATGAAAATCACACCTAACACTATTATCAGGGCCAAAATCTGTGGCAAAAAGATCATAACACCTAGGTCTTATAGATGTAGTTTTTCAAAACCAACTTTACTTAAGGTTCTTAAATGTTTCAACTTCCCTTCTAGCATACCAGTCAGAGTTAGGAGAGAAAGAAGGTGAGTAGGAAAAGGAGAATTTGTATCTATTTAGAAGTAATTCCTTGAGGCCATCCCACCCTTCATTGTCAGAATATCAGCAGTCCAGTTTAATAACAAAACTAAACAGTAGGGGTGGCTCAATTCAACAGAAAATGCAACATTCTGCTGAATCACTATAAGTCAGCAGAAGTGGCCAGAATCAGCCAGAATACCAGGAGAAGTTCTTTGGTGTGTTTCTCTCTATGAAGTCAAGATCATGAAGATGAACCTAGCCCTCAAGAGACTGGGGGCCCCAGGAAGTTTAGAGGTCTGGTGGGGTGGGTGGGATGGGACATCTTTGTAGAGATGGGGAGGAAGGGGGGGACAGGCAGGAGGTATGGGATATGGAACTCTCCAGGGGTTAACCAGGAGGGGAATGAAATCTGGAGTATATAAATAAATAAATAAATAAATAAATAAATAAAGTAATAAAGTAATAAAAAAACTTACAAGTTTGACTCTTCTTGGAAAATATTTTGGTTTGTTTCTCTTTGTTCTTGGAAACTCAGGAACCGGTTCATTCCGGTCCAAGACCCCATACTTTGTACCTGGTTAGAATGCTGTAGATTATCCCAGGTCAGAGCTTGGAAGGAGCATGTAGTTGAGGAATTGAGGGAGGCAGGAGTCAAAAAATAAGGAAAGAAGTTTGGATTTTTCTCAATCTTAGTTAGACAAGCGCTCCCCATCAACCCAACACCCCAGAGGGTAGTGGTTAATGCAGAGTCCAATAGCTGATCAATGCACATGGGTCATCTGTCCCAATCTCAACCTTACAATCCACAGAGAACTTCACAAAAGCCAAGTTGGTGAGAATGTAAGAGCTAGTGAATCAGAAAAACATTATAAAATTCTTACCTCTGAATGTAACATGGCCATTGCACAATTAATTTAGTTACTTGCACAAGATCAGGCTAAGCCATAGCCCAGCATGAATAAAAGAAAATGAGCCTCTGTGGCCCCAAGTCAGTCAGAGGAGCTACTGACACGTGATGGTTCTTGAGGGACATAACATAAAAATGAAAAAGGTAGCTATGAAATTGAAAGATCAAGGGGTAAATAGAGCACTTGGATGAAAGAAAAGATGAAATATAAATATTTTTAAAATACATGAATTTGAGAAGGAGAAGATGAAGTGGGGCACTCTGTGAAGTTAAAGAAAGATGGTAGTGGATGGATATGATCAATATCATAAACATATTATAAACTATGGAAATTTCAAAATAAAGGAAAATACTGTTCGACAGAGAAATTCACAGATAATTCAGGGATGGATTCCCTACTCTTTGCTGCAGACTCCACAATTAGGCGATGGCCAGGGGCAAACACAACAGATCAGAAGATTTATGAGTCTACAAGGCCCATCCTTATAAATCACCCTTTCTAAAATATTTCTCGGAAATTTAGTCTCTTCTTGCTTCTTATCATTCAATAAGATGGACATATTTATTCAGTTTATCTCAAGATAACAGTGTTAAATCAAGCACAGTCTGAATGATTGAAGTCTGCATTATCCAGTTTTCTCATACTACTACAAATAGCTAAGATAATTAATTTATCAAGAGTAAAGCATTAGTCCTGACGCAAATGTCTACAAGTCTTAGTCGCTAGTAGGAGAAGTCTATCAATATGGTCTATTTCTACACCTCATGGTAATGATGTGTGGTTGAACAAAGTCACTCACCTCCTGGCCAAGTTGAATGACAAACAAAGTTTTGAGTCACTTTTATCTTTTATGACATGCCTAAAGTAAAGAAATTATTACAAATAGGCTCAATTTCTAAATTTACCAGTATTCCCCAAGAACATTACAATAGGTAGCAAGCTTTTACAAATGGCAGGAGATTTGGGGGAAAATTATTATTCAATCTGAGCCAGGTGCTTGCCTTTAATCTAAGTATTCCAGAGGCAAAGACAACCATATCTCTGAGTTCAAGGGCAGCCTGCTCTATAGGACAAGTTTCAGGACATTTGGGACTGTTACACAGAGATCCCTGCCTGAAGAAACCTAAAAAAATAAATAGATCCTATCTATTAAATGCTTAATGATGAAGTATTAATATAACATCAAAATTATGTTTAGCAATTTCTATTTGTATAATTAGATTTATTCCCTTAATTTAAGACACTTAATTTGACTTTATGAAACATAATGAAATTAGATGACCCATATTTATTGAAGAGCTTGTCACATGCTAACACTGTCATTAATCTACTTCAGTCAGAACCTTCCCTTTTTCCTTATATCAAAAAGACATTTATTACTAAATCAGGTCTTTCTAAATAAGAGATATCTCTAAGAAAATGTGTTTTTACCAAACTGTCTCTTCATAGCACCCTTAATCTCTTTATTTCTGAGGCTATAAATGATAGGGTTCAACATGGGGACCACCACCATGTAGAACACAGACACTACCTTGTTCTGGTCTGTGGAATAGCTTGACTTGGGCATCACATAAATGAATGTGATGGTCCCATAGAAAAGAGTAACTGCAGTGATGTGTGAGGTACAGGTAGAGAAGGCCTTGTGGCGGCCCTCAATAGAGTGCATCTTCAGGATGGTGATGAGGATGTAGATGTAGGAGATGGCTATCACAAGCATTGTCACCATAATGATGGAGCCAGCTGTGAATGAGGGAACAACTGCAGGGACACTGACATCAGAACAAGATAATTTTACTAATGGGGCAAAATCACAGAAAAAGTGATTTACTCTATTGGGTCCACAAAAGAGAAGAGAAAAGAAAGAAAGTGTGAAGGAGGAAGCATCAAGGAAACCTCCTATATAAGATCCTATAAGCAGCTGGACACAAACTTGTGTGGACATTTTGTTTGAATAAAACAATGGGCTACAGATTGCTATAAACCGATCATAAGCCATGGCAGCGAGAAGCAAACATTCAACTGTCCCAAAGAAAACAGCTGAACCAAGCTGGATGCCACATCCAAGATAGGAGATGGTGTTTCTCTCCACCAAGAAATTGACAAGCATATTGGGTGTGACAGAAGATGAATAACCTATGTCAGCAAAGGCCAAGTGACTCAGAAAAAAGTACATGGGGTGATGGAGCTGGGAGGAGACTCTGATAAGAAGGATGGTGCTGAAGTTCCCAGACACAGTCACTAGGTAGATGCAAAGGATGATGATGAAGAGGATGACTCTGAGGACTGGGTCATTTGTTAAACCCAATAAAATGAATTCTGTCACTGCAGTGTAGTTCCCATCCTCCAGGAAAGCCATGGAACAGTATAGTTGAAGCTGGATCAAGTCAGGAGATATTATAGGAAGAATTTATAAGTGGGTAATTTGAGTTACTTTAGTGCACAAATAATGCAAATAGATTTAAATATGTCCAAGCATCCATACATATTTACCTGCAGAAATGAGTCTACACTTTAAGTTGGTTAGTAATACATCAAAAAATTTTTCCTCACATAATATGCCTTTTTCTTTTCCTGTTATCTTGTTTAACCAATTACACATTAAACTGAAATATAAAAATATAATATAGATAAAAATTACAACAATGAAACCTGGTTATATTAGGGGAAATGAACGCATAGTTTTATATGAAAGAATTGAATAGCAGCAAATATCTTACATGCTTCTTAAAATAACAAGTGTAAATATCTAAGAATAATCTAAGAAAAAAATCTAAGAAATATACATAGATAAACATAGTTAATTTATGAAATTACAATTCCATATTATCCATAAAATATAACGTTTTCATAAACTATTATTTATATCGGGATTTTAATAACTTTGGAATGGATCATTTAACTTGCATTTAGTTTATATAACACCCAGTAAAATTAGAATTAGAAGCTGAGGTTCTCTGAAACTAATTACTTACCAGCAACATAATAATAGATTCATTTTTGGGGGTATTTTCTTTATTTACATTTCAAGTAATATGTTTAAATAATAATAATTGTAGACTCCTATAAACCAAAAATTATTGGAATGGTTTCTTGTAAAACAAAATTTTAAAGATATATTATGAAGTTTCCTACATAAATGAATTTATTATTCAAACACCAACCACACAGAAATATTAATTTACCAATAAAATTGTCTATTTCAAATTTTTAGGTATTTTCCTATTTTAAATAAAAATTTTATTTTACCAAGTAATTTAATATATCTATGGAATTACTATAAAAACATAACAGATACTTAACCCAAAACTAAAACAGATTTATTTTCAGAACATACTTTTCTCAGATCATACATGCAAAACGATTCAGCCAAATTTATTATGAAAAGCCAAAGTCCTACCTGAAATGAGAATTCATTCCTCCTTCAGTTTAAAGACCATGTTGTGTGGTTATGTTGTCATATTCTAGTTTTTGTTTCCTTTGGGGATCAATCCCTGAGCTAAAGATTCAAATGTGAATTCTGAAGTTATCATGGAGCTTTATTATTTCTGTGATGGATATTGAGTGATTCAATTCACAGGCAAGAATAACTAAGCTCCCAAGCTCCTATCAATTCTCAAGAGATCAATTTGTTATTTTGTTTTGTTTAGGTGTCCGTGCATAGTACTATATGATTTGTTCACTATTTACTACATCATCATGTAACAAATTTTCCTACGAACAATTATTTCTAAGTTTATTGTAATATTTGTAATGAGTAATGCTAAACACCAGCTATACAAGGTAAAACTACTTTCATTCATTCAATATATATTTATCAATAAATATTTTAATGGTCATCTTAAGCATATGCCATCCAGTACCTCAGGGGAGCATAAATGGAACTTCATATAAGAAGTTAAATTTTAAATAACAAATACTTTGACATTACCATCATTGTATATGAAGACAGAACATAGATGTCTTAAAATTGCATAAAGAAATAGAATTTTAAAATGACCTGTATGTCCCCAACAATGGAAATACAGTCCAAGTATCATGTGGATAGGTTATGGGATAACACTAACTCTTCAACTGAAAGACTCAATTTGTTCTACTTCTCTTGCAAATCCTAATTGCAACATCCCTTGTAGCCCTGTTATTGGAGTGTTGCTTTGACAATCACTACAATAATATAAACCAAATTTTCCTGTCTATATCATTTTATACAGATCATGATACTAAGCAATTTACATATAGAGAATATTTATATGATGTGAGGATGTAGATGCTTTTCACATTATATTTTTTCATTTACTAAAGCACAAATTGATATCTACACCTTTTAAAAGCCAAAAACTAAAAGAAGGAAGAGAGAAAGAAAGAAAGAAAGAAAGGAAGGAAGGAAGGAAGAAAGAAAGAGAGGAAGGGAGAAAGACATAAAAAGCAAAAGCAAAATCATAACGGACAGAACTCAATGAAAGTCAGCACCATCTGAACACATTTCTCCCACCACAGCAACCCCTGGACTCATTAACACCCCTGAAATGCAAGATGATGAACTAAATTCCATCTAATGAAGATCTCAGAGGTTATTAAGGCTGTTATAAATGAATCCCTTAAAGAAATACAGAAAAGCACAAGTTAACAGGTAGAAGACCTTAAAGAGGAAACACATAAATCCCTTAAAGAAATAAAGAAAATACAATCAAGCAGGTGAAGGAATTGAATAAAATGGTCCAAGAACTAAAGACAGAAATAGAAACAATAAAGAAAATACAAATGGAGACAACCCTGGAGATGGACAATGTAAAAACAGACCAGGAGCTAAAGCTGCAAGCACCAGCATCAGAATACAAGAGATAGAAGAGAAAATCTTACACATAGAAATACCATAGAAAATACTGACATAATGGTCAAAGAAAATACAACTTGCAAAGAGCTCCTAACACAAAACATCCAGGAAATTCAGGACACAATGAAAAGACCAAACCTAAAAATAGGAGGAGTTTCTAGGAGAATGAATATCACCAGTTCAAAAGGCCAGAAATCATCATCAAAAATTAAAGAAGAAAACTTCCCTAACCAAAGAAAGAGATGGCCATAAATGGACAACCCTAAAGAAGGACATAGCCAATGGGACAACTCAGCAACATACTGATTGGGAAAAAGTCTTCACTAACCCCATATCTGATAGAGGACTAATATTTGACATATATAAACTAAAGAAATTACCCTTCACAAAAATCCAATTTAAAAATATGGTATAAACTTAAAACGAATTTACAACAGAGGAATATCAAATGGCAGAGAACCACATAAAGAAATGTTCAGGAAGGTCCTGGTCAACAGTTACCTGCACCCAAATCCTGTGAGAGGGAGAGCTAAACCTTAAGAGGGGCAGACATGCCTGGGAAGCCAGAAGAGACTACACTCTGCCCACATTTCTGACTCCAGAGAAAAACACCCAATGCCATCTGTGACCCCGGTGCACGGGGGCCCAGGAAAAGACAGCACAGGCCCTCCAGGTTGCCAACCTCACTGAGACACAAAAGCAGCCCCCCACCCGCCCAGGAAAACTTCAGCTGCAGGACAACAGGTAAGACCAACTTCTCTGCTCCAAGCAACCTGCCTGGTGATCTTAGGACACATGCCCACAGGTACAGCTGAAGACCAGTAGACAGGAAAGATTACACGCCTGAAAGCAGAACACTCTGTTCCCATAACTGGCTGAAAGAAAACAGGAAAATAGGTCTACAGCACTCCTGACACACAAGCCTATAGGACGGTCTAGCCACTGTCAGAAATAGCAGAACAAGGTAACACCAGAGACAACCTGATGGCGAGAGGCAAGTGAAGGAACCCAAGCAACAGAAACCAAGACTACATGGCATCATCGGAGCCCAATTCTCTCACCAAAGAAAACACTGCATATCCAAACACACAAGAAAAGCAAGATCTAGATTTAAAATCACATTTGATCCTGATGATGGAGGACTTCAAGAAAGACATAAAGACCTCCCTTAGAGAAATGCAGGAAAACATAAATAAACAAGTAGAAGCCTATAGAGAGGAATCAAAAAATCACTGAAAGAATTCCAGGAAAACACAAACAGGTGAAGGAATTAGAAATGGAAATACAAGCAATAAAGAAAGCACAAATGGAGACAACCCCAGATATAGAAAACCAAGGAAGCGACAAGGAGCTGTAGATACAAGCATCACCAACAGAATACAAGAGATAGAAGAGAGAATCTCAGGAGCAGAAGATTCCATAGAAATCGACACAACTGTCAAAGATAATGTAAAACAGAAAAAGCTACTGGTCCAAAACATATAAGAAATCTAGGACTCAATGAGAAGATCAAACCTAAGGATAATAGGTATAGAAGAGAGTGAAGACTCCCAGCTCAAAGGACCAGTAAATAACTTCAACAAAATCATTGAAGAAAACTTCCCTAACCTAAAGAAAGAGATGCTCATAAACATACAAGAAGCCTACAGAACTCCAAATAGATTGGACCAGAAAAGAAACCCATCCCATCACATAATAGTCAAACCACCAAGTGCACAAAACAAAGAAAGAATATTAAAAGCAGTAATGGAAAAAGGTCAAGTAACATATAAAGGCAGACCTATCAGAATCACACAAGACTTATCACCAGAGACTATGAAAGCAAGGAGATTCTGGACAGATGTCATACAGACCCTAAGAGAACAAAAATGCCAGCCCAGGTTACTGTACCCAGCAAATCTCTCAATTAACATAGATGGAGAAACCAAGATATTCCATGACAGAACCAAATTTACACAATATCTTTCTACAAATCCAGCGCTACAAAGGATAATAAATGGTAAAGCCCAACATAAGAACGCAAGCTACACCCTAGAAAAAACAAGAAACTAATCATCTTGGCAACAAAACAAAGAAGAAAAGCACACAAACATAGCCTCACATCCAAATATGAATATAACATGAAGAAACAATCACTATTCCTTAATATCTCTCAATATCAATGCCCTCAACTCCCCAGTAAAAAGACATAGATTAATAAAATAAATACGCAATGAGGACCCTGCATTCGGTGGCCTACAGGAAACACACCTCAGAGAAAAAGACAGACACTACCTCTGTGTGAAAGACTGGAAAACAACTTTCCAAGCAAATGGTCTGAAGAAGCAAGCTGGAGTAGCCATTCTAGTATTGAATAAAATCGATTTTCAACTAAAAGTCATCAAAAAAGATAAGGAAGGATGCTTCATATACACCAAAGGAAAAATCCACCAAGATGAACTCTCAATCCTAAATATCTATTCTCCAAATACAAGGGCACCTGCATACATAAAAGAAACCTTATTAAAGCTCAAAGCACACATTACACCTCACACAATGCTAATAGGAGATATTAACACCCCGCTTTCATCAATGGACAGATCATGGAAACAGAAATTAATCAGATACATAGACAGACTAAGAGAAGTCATGACCAAAATGAACTTAACAGATGTTTATAGAACATCCCATCCATAAACAAAAGGATATATCTTCTTCTCACCACCTCATGGTACTTTCTCCAAAACTGACCACATTATTGGTCATAAAACAGGCCTCAATAGATACAGAAAGATAGAAATAATCTCGTGCATCCTATCAGACCACCACGGGCTAAAGCTGGTCATCAACAACAATAAGGGAAGAACTCCCACATATACATGGAAGTTGAACAATGCTCTATTCAATGATAACCTGGTCAAGGAAGAAAGAAAGAAAGAAATTAAAGACTTTTTAGAATTTAATGAAAATGAAGGTACAACATACCCAAACTTATGGGCACAATGAAAGCTGTGCTAAGAGGAAAACTCATAGCGCTGAGTGCCTGCAGAAAGAAACAGGAAAGAGCATATGTCACCAGCTTGACAACACACCTAAAAGTTCTAGAACAAAAAGAAGCCCCACATTTCTGACTCCAGAGGAAAACACATAACACCATCTGGGACCCCAGTGCTTGGGGCTCCCGGAAAAGGTGCCACAGGCCCTCCTGGTTGCTGCCCTCACAGAGAGCTCAAAAGAAACACCCCACAAGCAAACTTGAGGTGCAGGATCACAGGTAAGACCAACTTTTCTGTTCCAAGCGACCGGACTGGTGGTCTCAGGACACACGGAGGCAAAATTCCTCTGGGACCGGACACTTCCAGTTTTTAGCAGGATTTCCAACCTCCCTGATCCCCATCCACAGCTCACTGCTCCCAAACACTGTGGGTGAGAGAGCTCACCACCCAGACAGGTGGTCACTCCTGAGTCTGCAGAGCGGAAGAGACCAACAATACTGCCCACCCCTGCCCACATCCCTGGCCCAAGAGGAAACTGTATACAGCCTCTGGGAACCTGAAGATAGGGGCACTGGAGCTGCAGGTCCCCTGCACTCCAGACACCACCAGGACATGAAGGGACTGGATCAACAGTTCTCTGCACCCAAATCCCGTGGGAGGGAGAGCTAAACCTTCAGAGGGGCAGACATGCCTGGGAAGCCAGAAGAGACTACACTCTGCCCACATTTCTGACTCCAGAGGAAAACACCTAACACCATCTGGGACCCCGGTTCACGGGGGCTCCCGGAAAAGGCTGCACAGGCCGTCCTGGTAGCCACCCTCGCGGAGAGCTAAAGAACAGCCCCCCAGGAGCAACTTGAGCCACGGGACTACAGGTAAGACCAACTTGTCAGCTCAAAGTGACCTGCCTGGTGAACTCAGGACACAGGCCCACAGGAACAGCTAAAGACCAATAGACAGAAAAAACAACACGCCCAAAGCAGAACACTCTGTTCCCATAACTGGCTGAAAGAAAACAGGAAAACAATTCTAGAGCACTCCAGACACACAGGCCTATAGGATAGTCTAGCCACTGTCAGAAATACAAGGAACAAAGTAACACCAGAGAAAATCTGATGGTGAGAGGCAGGCACAGGAACGCAAGCAACAGAAACCAAGACTACATGGCATCATCGGAGCCCAATTCTCCCACCAAAGTCAACATTGAATATCCAAACACACAAGAAAAGCAAGATCGAGGCAGACAGATAGACCAATGAAATAGAATCGAAGACCCAGATATGAACCCACACACTTATGGTCACTTGATTTTTGACAAAGGAGCCAAAACCATACAATGGAAAAAAAGATAGCATTTTCAGCAAATGGTGCTGATTCAACTGGAGGTAAGCATGTAGAAGAATGCAGATCGATCCATGCTTATCACCCAAAGCTTAAGTCCAAGTGGATCAAGGACCTCCACATCAAACCAGATACACTCAAACTAATAGAAGAAAAAGTGGGGAAGCATCTCAAACACATGGGCACTGGAGAAAATTTCCTGAACAAAACACCAATGGCTTATGCTGTAAGATCAAAAATCGACAAATGGGATCTCATAAAACTGCAAAGCTTCTGTAAGGCAAAGGACACTGTGGTTAGGGCAAAACAGCAACCAACAGATTGGGAAAAGATCTTTACCAATCCTACAACAGACAGAGGGCTTATATCCAAAATACACAAAGAACTCAAGAAGTTAGACTGCAGGAAGACAAATAACCCTATTAAAAAATGGGGTTCAGAGCTAAACGAAGAATTCACAGCTGAGGAATGCCCAATGGCTGAGAAACACCTAAAGAAATGTTCAACATCTTCAGTCATACGGGAAATGCAAATCAAAACAACCCTGAGATTTCACCTCACACCAGTGAGAATGGCTAAGATCAAAAACTCAGGTGACAGCAAATGCTGGCAAGGATGTGGAGAAAGAGGAATACTCCTCCATTGTTGGTGGGATTGCAGACTGGTACAACCATTCTGGAAATCAGTCTGGAGGTTCCTCAGAAAATTGGACAATGAACTACCTGAGGACCCAGGTATACCTCTCTTGGGCATATACCCAAAAGATGCCCCAACATATAAAAAAGACACGTGCTCCACTATGTTCATAGCAGCCTTATTTATAATAGCCAGAAGCTGCAGAGAACCCAGATGCCCTTCAACAGAGGAATGGATACAGAAAATGTGGTACATCTACATAATGGAATATTACTCAGCTATCAAAAATAATGACTTTATGAAATTCATAGGCAAATGGAAGGAACTGGAAAATATCATCCTGAGTAAGGTAACCCAATCACAGAAATACATACATGGTATGCACTCATTGATAAGTGGCTATTAGCCCAAATGCTGAATTGCCCTAGATGCACAGAACACATGATACCAAAGACAGATGATCAAAATGTGAAGGCTTCACTCCTTCTTTAAAAGGGGAATAAGAATACCCTTGGGAGGGAATAGGGAGGCAAAAATTAAAACAGAGGCAGAAGGAACACCCATTCAGAGCCTGCCCCACATGTGGCCCATACATATACAGCCACCCAATTAGACAAGATGGATGAAGCAAAGAAGTGCAGGCCGACAGGAACTGGATGTAGATCTCTCCTGAGAGACACAGCCAGAATACAGCAAATACATATGCAAATGCCAGCAGCAAACCACTGAACTTAGAATGGGACCCCCGTTGAAGGAATCAGAAAGGACTGGAAGAGCTTGAAGGGGCTCGAGACCCCATATGAACAACAATGCCAACCAACCAGAGCTTCCAGAGACTAAGCCACTACCCAATGACTATACATGGGCTGACCCTGGGCTCCAACCACATAGGTAGCAATGAACAGCCTACTAAGAACACCAGTGGAAGGGGAGTCTCTTGGTCCTGCTAAGGCTGAACCCCAGTGAATGTGATTGTTGGGGGAGGCGGTAATGGGGGGGGAGGATGGGGAGGAACACTGATAGAGAAGGGGAGAGGAGGGTTAGGGGGATGTTGGCCAGGAAAGAGAATAACAATCAAAATGTAAATAAGAAATACTCAAGTTAATAAAGAAAAAAAAAGAAGCAAATACACCCAGGAGGAGTAGAAGGCAGGAAATAATCAAACTCAGAGCTGAAATCAACCAAGTAGAAACAAAAACAGAACCAAAAGTTGGTTCTTTGAGAAAATCAACAAGATAGACAAACCCTTAGCCAGACTAATGAGAGGACACAGAGAGTATATCCAAATTAACAAAATCAGAAATTAAGAGAGAGACATAACTACAGAATCAGAGGAAATTCAAAAAAAAATCATCAGATCCTACTGCAAAAGTCTATATTCAACAAACCGTAAAACTCTGCAGGAAATGGACAATTTCCTAGACAGATACCAGGTACCGAAATTAAATCAGGAACAGATAAACCAATTAAACAACCCCATAACTCCTAAGGAAATAGAAGCAGTCATTAAAGGTCTCCCAACAAAAAGATCCCAGGTCCAGATGGATTCAGTGCAGAATTCCATCAGACCTTCATAGACCTCATATCAGTACTACCCAACCTATTCCACAAAATTGAAACAGATAGAGCGCTACCAAATTCCTTCTATGAAGCCACAATTATGCTTATACCTAAACCACACAAAGACCCAACAAAGAACGAGAACTTCAGACCAATTTCCCTTATGAATATCAATGCAAAAATATTCAATAAAAATTCTGGCAAACCGAATCCAAGAGCACATCAAAACAATCATCCACCATGATCAAGTAGGCTTCATCCCAGGCATACAGGGATGGTTTAATATATGGAAAACCATCCACGTGATCCATTATATAAACAAACTGAAAGAACAAAAAACGACATGATCATTTGATTAGATGCTGAGAAAGCATTTGACAAAATTCAACACCCCTTTATGATAAAAGTCCTGGAAAGAATAGGAATTCAATGCCCATACATAAACATAGTAAAAGCCATATACAGCAACCAGTCACTAACATTAATCTAAATGGAGAGAAACTTGAAGCAATCCCACTAAAATCAGGGACTAGACAAGGCTGCCCACTCTCTCCCTACTTATTCAATATAGTTCTTGAAGTTCTAGCCAGAGCAAACAGACAACAAATGGAGATCAAATGATACAGATTGGAAAAGAAGTCAAAATATCACTATTTGCAGATGACAAGTATATTTAAGTATATTTAAGTGATCCCAAAAGTTCTACCAGAGAACTACTAAACTTGATAACAAGCTTCAGCAAAGTGGCAGGGTATAAAATTAACTGAAATAAATCAGTAGCCAAATAAATCAGTAGCCTTCCTCTACAGAAAAGAGAAACAAGCCGAGAAAGAAATTAGGGAAATGACACCCTTCATAATAGTCCCAAATAATATGAAATACCTCAGTGTGACTTTAACCAAGCAAGTAAAAGATCTGTATGAAAAGAACTTCAAGCCTCTGGAGAAACAATATGAAGATCTCAGAGGATGGAAAGATCTCCCATGCTTATGGATTGGCAGGATTAATATAGCGAAAATGGCCATGTTACCAAAAGCGATCTACAGATTCAATGCAATCCCCATCAAAATACCAATCCAGTTCTTCAGAGAGTTAAACAGAACAATTTACAAATTCATCTGGAATAACAAAAAACCCAGGATAGCTAAAACTATCCTCAACAATAAAAGGACTTCCAGGGGAATCACTATCCCTGAACTCAAGCAGTAGTACAGAGCAATAGTGATAAAAACTGCATGGTATTGGTACAGAGACAGACAGATAGACCAATGGAATAGAATTGAAGACCCAGATATGAACCCACACACCTATGATCACTTGATTTTTGAGAAAGGAGCCAAAACCATCCAATGGAAAAAAGATAGCATTTTCAGCAAATGGTGCTGGTTCAACTGAATGTCAGCATGTAGAAGAATGCAGATTGATCCATGCTTATCACCCTGTACAAAGCTTAAGTCCAAGTGGATCAAGGACCTTCACATCAAACCAGATACACTCAAACTAATAGAAGAAAAAGTGGGCAAGTGTCTTGAACACATGGGCACTGGAGAAAATTTCCTGAACAAAACAACAATGGCTTATTCTCTAAGATCAAAAATCGACAAATCGGATCCCATAAAACTGCAAAGTGTCTGTAAGGCAAAGTACACTGTTGTTAGGACAAAACAGCAACCAACAGATTGGGAAAAGATCTTTACTAATCCTACAACTGATAGAGGGCTTATATCCAAAATATACAAAGAACTCAAGAAGTTAGACTGCAGGAAGACAAATAACCCTATTAAAAAATTGGATTCAGAGCTAAACAAAGAATTCACAGCTGAGGAATGCCAAATGGCTAAGAAACACCTAAAGAAATGTTCAACATCTTTAGTCATAAGGGAAATGCAAATAAAACAACCCTGAGATTTCACCTCACACCAGTGAGAATGGCTAAGATCAAAAACTCAGGTGACAGCAAATGCTGGCGAGGATGTGGAGAAAGAAGAACACTCCTCCATTGTTGGTGGGATTGCATACTGGTACAACCATTCTGGAAATCAGTCTGGAGATTCCCCAGAAAAATGGACATTGAACTACCCGAGGACCCAGATATTCCTCTCTTGGGCATATACCCAAAAGATTCCCTAACATATAACAAAGACATGTGCTCCACTATGTTCATAGCAGCCTTATTTATAATAGCCAGAAGCCGGAAAGAACCCAGATGCCCTTCAATAGAGGCAATCTGCATGCAAATGGATGGAAATAGAACATACCATTCTGTGTGAGGTAACCCAAACCCAGAAAGGCACACATGGTATGTACTGACTTATACTTGAATATTGGCCATAAAGTATGAGACAGCATTTGTACAATCCACAATCCCAAAGAACCAAAGTATGAGGAGGGACCAAGAGAGGATGCTTGAATCTCACTCAGAAGGGAAAATAAAATAAACATCAGAGTGGATGGAAAATGGGAACTGGATAGGAGAGGGGATTGCAAGTTGATAGGAGCTGGAAATCAGATGTGGAGAGGAGGGGATAGATAGGGAGAGAGATAGAGGAGACAATGGAAAGCAGTGAGGATCTATCTCTTGGACCGGCTGGAGACTTTTGACAGTGCAGGACTCAGGAATCTATGGAGTTGCTTCTAACTGAAACTCCTACCAGATGGGGATATGGAAACAAAAATGGCTTCCTTCTGTAGCTAAAGTGTAACTTCCAGTGGAGGGAGGGAGATAGCAACCCACTAACAAATTTGTCCTCCCACAAGATTTGCAGGGACAAAGATGAAACAGAGATTGAAGGAATGGGCAACCAATCACTGACCCAACCTGAGATCCAACCCATGTGGGAGAGTACGACCCTGATGCTGTAAATGATACTCTGCTATAAACATTTAGCAGAACTTAGGGAGTCTTATGGAAGGGAAAGGGAAATACTGAGCAAGCATGAGGGTTCAAGGACACAACAATAATACTTACAATCTATTAACCTGGTTGAATAGAACTCCACAAACTAAAGAGCATGTGTCAGTTTATCCTAGACCTTGTAAGTATTTGTTAACATAGTTGTAGCTTCATATACATATGGACCCCCTAATTATTGGAGCGGTGGTTATGTCTTACTCTTGCCGATTTTAGATCCCTTACCCTAGCTGGTCTGCCTTGTCTGACATCAGTGAGATAGTTTACCTTAAGTCTGCTGCTGGGACTTAATGTGCCAGGGCAAGTTAGAACACTTGAAGACCTTCCGATTCTTCAATTAGAAGAGGAGGAGATAATAGTGGGAGTAGCTGGTAAGGAAGGAACATGGAGGAGAAGATGGAGGGGGACTGCAATCCAAATGTAATTTAGGTATAAGCATAATTGTGGTTTCATAGAAGGAATTGGGTAGTGTTCCTTCCCAATTTTGTGTTCTATTTTGTGGAATAGTTTGAAGAGTATGCGTATTAAGTCTTCTTTGAAGGTCTGACAGAATTCTGCACTAAGGCCTTTTTTGGTTGGGAGACTTTTAATGACTGTTTCTATTTTCTTAGAGGTTATGAGACAGTTTATATAGTTTATCTGATTTAAATTTGGTGCCTGGTATCTCTCTAAAAAAATTGTCCATTTCATCCAGATTTTCCAGTTTTGTTGAGTACAGGCTTTTGTAGTAGTTTTTTTTAATTTCTTCTGTTTCTGTTATTATGTCTCCTTTTTCATTTCTAATTTTGTTAATTCAGATATTGTCTCTGTGTCCTCTGGTTATTTTGGCTAAGGGTTTATCTATCTTGTTGATTTTATCAAAGAACCAGCTCCTGGTTTTGTTGATTCTTTGTATACTTTCTTTTGTTCCTACTTGGTTAATTTCAGCCTTCGGTTTGATTATTTCCTGCCATTATTTCCTCTTGGGTTATTTGCTTCTTTTTGTTCTACAGCTTTTCAGATGTGCTGACAAGCTGCTATCATATGATCTGTCCAGTTTCTTTTTGGAGGCACTCAAAGCTATTAGTTTTCCTCTTTGCGTTGCTTTCATTGTGTCCCAAAAGTTTTGGTATGTTGTGCCTTCATCATTTTTATTAAACTCTAAAATGTCTTTAATATTTTCTTTATTTCTTCCCTGACTAAGCTATCATTGAGTAGAGTGTTGTTCAGCTTCCATGTGTAGGTGGGATTTCTGTTATTTTTGTTGTTATTTAAGACAAGCCTTAGTCTATGGTGATGTGATAGAATGGAAGATATTATTTCAGTCTTCTTGTATCTGTTGAGACCTGTTTTGTGAACAATTACATTTTGGAGAAGTTACCATGAGGTACTGAGAAAAAGTATATTCTTTTGTTATAGGAAAAAATGTTCTATAGATATCTGTTAAATACATTGAATCATAACTTCTGTTACTTTCACTGTGTTTCTGTTTAGTTTCTGTTTCTATGATCTGTCTATTGCTGAGAGTGGGGTAGTGAAGTCTCCCATTATTATTGTGTGAGGTGCAATGTGTGCTTTGAGCTTTAGTAAAATTTCTTTTATGAATGTGAGTGCCCTTCCATTTAGAGCATAGGTGTTCAGAATTGAGAGTTCATCTTGGTACATTTTTTTCCTTTGATGAGTATGAAATGTCTTATCTTTTTGATAACTTTTGGTTGAAAGTTGATTTTATTTGATATTAGAATGGCTACTCCAGCCTGTGTCTTGAAAAATTGCCTGAAAAATTTTTCCAGCCTTTTACTCTGAGGTAGTGACTGTCTTTGTCACTGAGGTGCATTTTCTGAATGCAGGAAAATTCTGGGCCTTGTTTATGTATCCAATCTTTTAGTCTATATCCTTTTATTGAGGAATTGGGTCCATCGATGTTAAGAAGTTTTAAGGAAAAGGGATTTTTTAATTTTACTGTGAGAGAAGGAATTATGTTTGTGTGGCTATTTTCTTTTAGATTTAAACAAACTAATGATAAGAACAGAAATGAAAATAAATGATCAGTGTGTTTTGATTCATATTTTGTGATATTGTTCCTGTTGTTGCCAAGCTGTGGGAGTAGTATGCATTTGCTGTGGAGGATGGATTGTCCCACTTTTGACTTGCTTGCCTGTGATAATTTTTTGTTTTCTTTAGTGTGATTATTGCCTTTTCCTTGGAGTGTTCCTAGCACCTTCTGTAGAGCTTCATTTGTAGATAGATGTTGATTAAATTTAGTTTTAGCATGGAATGTCTTATTTTCCACTACCAATTGTGAATGACAGTTTTCTGGGTATATTGTATCCTAGGATGGTGCCTGTAATTTTGTACAATCTATTTTAGGTCATCTGTTCAGGTTCTTCTGGCTTTTAGAGTCTTCATTGTGAAATGGAGTGTAAATTGAATAGGTCTGCCTTTATAACTTATTTTGTCTTTTTCCTGTAATTTTTAATAATATTTTCTCTTTTATATCTTTAGTGTTTTGAGTACGATGTGCTAAGTGGTTTTTCTCTTCTGTTCCAATTATTTGGTGTTCTATACATTTGGGAAATTTTCTTCTATTATTTTGTTGATAATTTTCTCTGGGTTTCTTCTCCTTCTTTTATGTCTATTCTTAGGTTTGGTCTTTAACTAGTGTCTCAGATTTCCTTGATATTTTATGCTTTGTGGTATTTAGATTTTGCTTTTATGAAGGTATACATTTCTTCCATGTTTCAGGTTCTCTCTTGATCTTTTATAATTTGTTGGAAAGGCTTATGTCTGAGGTTCCTGTTCAAATACTTAAATTATATTTCCTGATTTTGTTTGATTTTGTGTTTCTTTATCCATTTAATTTCTAGTTTTGCATCATGAATTATTTATTCACTTCCTCCTACTGCTTGTTTTTCATAGATTTCTTTAAGGAATATATTCATTTATTTTTTAAAGGTACTTTCTCATATACATAAAAATTGTTTTAAGTACTTTGTCATGTGCTTCAGCTAGGTCAAAATTCTCAGAGCTTGTGGTGGTATGGCTGCTGGTCTTTACTAGAGACATATTGTCCTGGCTGTTATTTATTTAGCCATATCACCCAGAAGATATTGTATCTTGCCAGCACATTATTTTTCATTTTTGATCACTATTTCCATTTCAAGTATCTCCTACCATTTTATTAAAAATAATGTATTATGGCCTGTGTTAATTCATATCAATATTGACCAAATGTTACTGGTTTCATTCATATTATAAGTTGCTTTCATTAACTTCCATATTTAGTATCCCTGGGTTCCTTTTGGCTTGTCAATAACTTTATATGTGACTGATGGGAAAACCTGAGTGTGAGCTGTTCATTTATTCAATTTATCCTGAGAAATCACTGGGATTTGACCATATTGAAGACAAGGATATGGCTAGAGGTCTGTAGTTGCTATCTGTGCATGGCTTGATACATTTCCTCTTTTCCTGAGAACATGTGTGATATCTACCAATAGTCTGTCTCCCAGGAATAATACTTAATTTTGGATTTTGCCCTACCCAATCCTAAAGAACTTTAAACGTACAATCCCTGCAAGTAGCATTTTCTTCCTGATTATCAAATCCATACTTTTGAGAGAGATTATTTGCATGTTAGGTCACCCTCCCTCTCAGCTCACACCTCCTGCCAGCTTTTATGCTTTAGTTTTGTTATTCTACAAAAACTATTTTGATATCAAATATAACATTGATTAGTTATTCTAGTTGTGGTCCCCATCCGATTGATTAAAATGACCACTGCTGGTATTGTTGTAACTGAAAACTCAAAAGTAAATCTCATGCACATGAGAATTGAGTTCACACAACTTGCTATACAGAACAAGTAGCCCATCCCTGAATAATCAATGACATTCTGAAGTCCTTGCATTCACAGTGAGGACTATTTCAAACACACCCTGCCTTAGCACATAAATCCCTATGTTCATTTTTCTTAATTTTGTTGGTGGTGAATTTATTTTGTTTTGTCTTTTTCACTCACACACTCAATGCAAACTCATAGTTCATATCTCTTACTTTTAATGTTCTTTCTTGGAATCTGATTGTAGAAGATAAGTTCTACCTTGAGTACTTTCAAAAAAACCAGTGGCATAGATTGCTGCCTTACATGTCAGATTACAAAATATAACTCTAAAATACTTCCAAAGACGGACTTTTATTCTGAAGCCCTGAAGCAGAGACTGAAAAAGAGAGTGAGTGTGATAACCACTATCATCTGAAGATTGCCTCCACTGAAGTTAATCACAACTTCAAGGAAAAGGCAGCCAAAATTGCATGAGCATGTAGAGCAGGGTATGAGTCTGACCATTAATTCATTCTAAAACTTTCTTCTTCACAATCGCATAGTCAAACTTAGGGAACCCTGTGTGAGGACCAGCACTCTCAATTATCCTGAACCCCTGAGATCTCTTAGACACTGGATCACCAACCAGGCAGCATACACCAGCTGAAATGAGGCCTCCAACACATATACAGCAGGGGACTCCGAGATCTGGGTTCAGTCAGAGAAGATGAACCTAGCCCTCAAGAGACTGGAGACCACAGGAAGTCAGAGGTCTGGTGGGATGGGTGGGATGGGGACATCCTTGCAGAGACAGGGAGGAGGGGGTCAGGGAGGATGTATGGGATATGGAACGCTCCATGGGTTAACCAGGAGGGGAATAAAATCTGAAGTATAAAAATTAAGTAAGTAAGTAAGTAATAAAAAACTTACAAGCTTGACTTTTCTTGGATAGTATTTTGGTTTGTTTTTCTTTGTTCTTGGAAACTCAGGAACCTGTAAATTCCAGCCCAAGATCCCATACTTTGTACCTGGTTAGAATGCTGTAGATTATCCCAGGTCAGAGCTTGGAAGGAGCATGTAGTTCAGGAATTGAAGGAGGCAGGAGTCAAGAAATAAGGAAAGAAGTTTGGATTTTTCTCAATCTTAGGTTAGACAAGCGCTCCCCATCAACCCAACCACCCAGAGGGTAGTGGTTAATGCAGAGTCCAATAGCTGATCAATGCACATGGGTCATCTGTCCCAATCTCAACCTTACAATCCACAGAGAATGTCACAAAAGCCGAGTTGGAGAGAATGTAAGCGCTACTGGATGCAGAGAAGTACTATAAAATTCTTACCTCTAAATATAACATAGCTATTGTACAATTGATTTTGTTACTTGTACAAGATCAGGCCAATCAACAACCGAGCATGAATAAAAGAAAATGAGCCTCTATGGCCCCAAGTCAATTAGAGGAGCTACTGATACGTGATGGTTCTTGAGGAACATAACATAAAAATGGAAAAGGTAGCTATGAAATTGAAAGATCAAGGGGTAAATAGAGCACTTGGATGAAAGAAAAGATGAAATATAAATATTTTTAAAATACATGAATTTGAGAAGGAGAAGATGAAGTGGGGCACTCTATGAAGTTAAAGAAAGATGGTAGTGGATGGATATGATCAATAAACGTATCAAAAATTATGGAAATTTCAAAATAAAGGAAAATACTGTTAGACAGAGAAATTCACAGATAAATCAGGAATGGATTTCCTACTCTTTGCTGCAGACTCCACAATTAGGTGATGGCCAGGAGCAAACACAACAGATCAGAAGATTTATGAGTCTACAAGGCCCATCCTTGTAAATCATCCTTTCTACAATATTTCTAGAAATTTTAGTCTCTTCTTGCTTCTTATCATTCAATAAGATGGACATATATATTCAGTTTATCTCAAGATAACACTGTTAAATCAAGCACAGTCTGAATGATTGAAGTCTGCGTTATCCAGTTTTCTCATGCCACTACAAATAACTAAAATAATTAACTTATCAAAAGAAAAGCATTAGTCCTGACGCAAATGTCTACAAGTCTTAGTTGCTAGTAGGAGGAGTCTATCAATATGGTCTATTTCTACACCTCAGGGTAAGGCTGTGTAATTGAATAAAGTCATTCAACTCCTGGCCAAGTTGAATGATAAACAAAATTTTGAGTCACTTTTATCTTTTATGACATGCCTCAAGTAAAGAAATTATTGCAAATAGGATCAATTTTGAAATTTCCCAGTATTCCCCAAGAACATTACAATAGGTAGCAGGCTTTTGCAAATGACATGAGATTTTGGGAAAAATTATTATCCAATCTGAGCAAGGTGCTTGCCTTTAATTTAAGTACTCCAGAGGTAAAGACAAGCAGATCTCTGAGTTCAAGGGCAACCTATTCTATAGGAGAAATTCCAGGACATCTGGGGCTATTACATAGAGATTCCTGTCTGAAAAAACCTAAGAAAAATAAATAGATCCTGACTATTAAATGCTTAATGATGAACAACTTTATAAAGCATTAATGTAAAATCAAAATTATGTTTAGCAATTTCTATTTGTATAATTAGATTTAGTCCCTTAATTTTAGAAACTTAATTTGACTTTATGAAACTTCTAGTTTTTTATATATAATGAAATTAGATCACCCATATTTATTGAAGAGCTTGTCACATGCTTGTCATTAATCTACTTCAGTCAGAACCTTCCCTTTTTCCTTATATCAAAAAGACATTTATTACTAAATCAGGTCTTTCTAAATAAGAGATATCTCTAAGAAAATGTGTTTTTACCAAACTGTCTCTTCATAGCACCCTTAATCTCTTTATTTCTGAGGCTATAAATGATAAAGGGTTCAACATGGGGACCACCACCATGTAGAACACAGAATTTCTGTATTCTGGTCTGTGGAATAGCCTTGACTTGGGCATCACATAAATGAATGTGATGGTCCATAGAAAAAAAGTAACTGCAGTGAGGGTGTGAGGTACAGGTAGAGAAGGCCTTGTGCCCCTCAGTAGAGTGCATCTTCAGGATGGTGATAAGGATGTAGATGTAGGAGATGGCTATCACAAGCACTGTCACCATAATGATGGAGCCAGCTGTGAACGAGGGAACAACTGCAGGGACACTGACATCAGAACAAGATAATTTTACTAATGGGGCAAGATCACAGAAAAAGTGATTGACTCTATTTGGTCCACAAAAGAGAAGAGAAAAGAAGGAAAGTGTGAAGGAGGAAGCATTAAGGAAACCTCCTATATAAGATCCTATAAGCAGCTGGACACAAACTTGTGTGGACATTTTGTTTGAATAAAGCAATGGGCTACAGATTGCTATAAACCGATCATAAGCCATGGCAGCCAGAAGGAAACATTCAACTGTCCCAAAGAAAACAGCTGAACCAAGCTGGATGCCACATCCAAGATAGGAGATGGTGTTTTTCTCCACCAAGAAATTGACAAGCATATTGGGTGTGACAGAAGATGAATAACCTATGTCAGCAAAGGCCAAGTGACTCAGAAAAAAGTACATGGGGTGATGGAGCTGGGAGGAGACTCTGATGAGAAGGATGGTGCTGAGATTCCCAGACACAGTCACCAGGTAGATGCACAGGATGATGGTGAAGAGGATGACTCTGAGGACTGGGTCATTTGTTAAACCCAATAAAATGAATTCTGTCACTGCAGTGTAGTTCCCATCCTCCAGGAAAGCCATGGAACAGTACAGTTGAAGCTGGATCAAGTCTGGAGATAGTATAGGAAGAATTTATAAGTGGGTAATTTGAGTTACTTTAGTGCACAAATAATGCAAATAGATTTAAATATGTCCAAGCATCCAAACATATTTACCTGCAGGAATGAGTCTACATTTTAAGGTGGTTAGTAATACATCAAAAAAATTTTCCTCACATAATATGTCTTTTTCTTTTCCTGTTATCTTGTTTAACCAATTACACATTAAACTGAAATATAAAATATAATGTAGATAAAAATTACAATGAAACCTGGTTATATTAGGGGAAATGAACGCATAGTTTTATATGAAAGAATTGAATAGAGGCAAATATCTTACATGCTTCTTAAAATAACAAGTGTAAATATCTAAGAATAATCTAAGAAAAAGATCTAAGAAATATACATAGATGCACATAGTTAATTTATGAAATTACAATGCCACATTATTCATAAAATATAACGTTTTCATAAACTATTCTTTATATCAGGATTTTAATAACTTTGGAAGGGATCATTTAACTTGCATTTAGTTTATATAACACCCAGTAAAATTAGAATTAGAAGCTGAGGTTCTCTGAAACTAATTACTTACCAGCAACATAATAATAGATTCATTTTTGGGGGTATTTTCTTTATTTAATTTCAAGTAATATGTTTAAATAATAATAATTGTAGACTCCTATAAACCAAAAATCATTGGAATGGTTTCTTGTAAAACAAAATTTTAAAGATATATTATGAAGTTTCCTACATAAATAAATTTATTATTCAAACACCAACCACACAGAAATATTAATTTACCAATAAAATTGTCTATTTCAAATTTTTAGGTATTTTCCTATTTTAAATAAAAATTTTATTTTACCAAGTAATTTGATATATCTATGGAATTACTATAAAAACATAACAGATACTTAACCCAAAACTAAAACAGATTTATTTTCAGAACATACTTTTCTCAGATCATACATGCAAAACGATTCAGCCAAATTTATTATGAAAAGCCAAAATCCTACCTGAAATGAGAATTCATTCCTCCTTCAGTTTAAAGACCATGTTGTGTGGTTATGTTGTCATATTCTAGTTTTTGTTTCCTTTGGGGATCAATCCCTGAAGATGCTAAAGATTCAAATGTGAATTCTGAAGTTATCATGGAGCTTTTATTATTTCTGTGATGGATATTGGTGATTCAATTCACAGGCAAGAATAACTAAGCTCCCAAGCTCCTATCAATTCTCAAGAGATCAATTTGTTATTTTGTTTTGTTTAGGTGTCCGTGCATAGTACTATATGATTTGTTCACTATTTACTACATCATCATGTAACAAATTTTCCCTACGAACAATTATTTCTAAGTTTATTGTAATATTTGTAATGAGTAATGCTAAACACCAGCTATACAAGGTAAAACTACTTTCATTCATTCAATATATATTTATCAATAAATATTTTAATGGTCATCTTAAGCATATGCCATCCAGTACCTCAGGGGAGCATAAATGGAACTTCATATAAGAAGTTAAATTTTAAATAACAAATACTTTGACATTACCATCATTGTATATGAAGACAGAACATAGATGTCTTAAAATTGCATAAAGAAATAGAATTTTAAAATGACCTGGATGCCCCTAACAATGGAAATACAGTCCAAGTATCATGTGGATAGATTATGTGATAACACTAACTCTTCAACTGAAAGACTCAGTTTGTTCTACTTCTCTTGCAAATCCTAATTGCAACATCCCTTGTAGCCCTGTTATTGGAGTGTTGCTTTGACAATCACTACAATAATATAAACCAAATTTTCCTGTCTATATCATTTTATACGGATCATGATACTAAGCAATTTACATATAGAGAATATTTATATGATGTGAGGATGTAGATGCTTTTCACATTATATTTTTTCATTTACTAAAGCACAAATTGATATCTACACCTTTTAAAAGCCAAAAACTAAAAGAAGGAAGAGAGAAAGGAAGAAAGAAAGAAAGAAAGACAGGCAGAAAGAAAGAAAGAGAGAAAGAGAGAAAGGAAGAAAGACATGAAAAGCAAAAGCAAAATCATAAGGAACAGAACTCAATGAAAGTCAGCACCATCTGAACACAGTTCTCCCACCACAGCAACCCCTGGACTCATTAACACCCCTGAAATGCAAGATGATGAACTAAATTCCATCTAATGAAGATCTCAGAGGTTATTAAGGCTGTTATAAATGAATCCCTTAAAGAAATACAGAAAAGCACAAGTTAACAGGTAGAAGACCTTAAAGAAGAAACACATAAATCCCTTAAAGAAATAAAGAAAATACAATCAAGCAGGTGAAGGAATTGAACAAAATGGTCCAAGAACTAAAGACAGAAATAGAAACAATAAAGAAAATACAAATGGAGACAACCCTGGAGATGGACCATGTAAAAACAGACCAGGAGCTAAAGCTGAAAGCACCAGCATCAGAATACAAGAGATAGAAGAGAAAATCTTATGCCTAGAAATACCATAGAAAATACTGACATAATGTTCAAAGAAAATACAACTTGCAAAGAGCTCCTAACACAAAACATCCAGGAAATTCAGGACACAATGAAAAGACCAAACCTAAAAATAGGAGGAGTTTCTAGGAGAATGAAGATCACCAGTTCAAAAGGGCAGAAATCATCATCAAAAAAATTAAATAAGAAAACTTCCCTAACCAAAGAAAGAGATGGCCATAAATGGACAAACCTAAAGAAGGACATAGCCAATGGGACAAATCAGCAACCTACTGATTGGGAAAAATCTTCACTAACTCCACATCTCATAGAGGGCTAATATTTGGAATATATAAACTAAAGAACTTACCCTTCACAAAAATCCAATTTAAAAATGTGGTATAGAGTTAAACCAAATTTACTACAGAGGAATATCAAATGGCAGAGAAGCACATAAATAAATGTTCAACATCCTTAATCATCAGAGAAATGCAAATCACAAATGACCCTGAGATTCTGCTTCACACCAATAAGAATGTCTAAGATCAAAAACTCAAGTAACAGCACACTTGTATAAAGACTCTGGAAATCAATCTGCCATTTCCTTATAAAATCGGAAATAGTTTTACCTGAAGACATAGCTAAACCACTCTTGGGCATATACCCAAAAGATGCCCCACTGTATAACAAAGACATATGCTCCACTACATTCATAGAAGCCATATTTGTAATAGATAGGAGGTGGAAACAATCGAGAAGTCTCTAAAGAGAAGAATGGATACAGAAAATGTTGCTCATTTATACAATGGACTACTATTTAACTATTAAAAATGAAGAAATTATGAATTTTGCAGGCAAATCAATGGAACTAGGAAATATCATTGTGGAGAAGGTACCATGAGCTGCTGAGAAGAAGACATATTCTTTTGTTTTAGGATAAAATGCTCTATAGATATATGTTTAATCTATTTGGTTCATAACTTCTGTTAGTTTCACTGTGTCTCTGTTTAGTTTCTGGTTTTATTGATGAGAGTAGGGTGTTGAAGTCTCCCATTATTATTGAATGAGGTGCAATGTGTGCTTTGTGCTTTAGTAAAGTTTCTTTTATGAGTGTGGTTGTCCTTGCATTTGGGGCATTGTTGTTCAGAATTGAGATTTCATCTTGGTGAAACTTTCCTTTGATGAGTATTTGGTATCCTTCCCCATCTTTTTTGGTAACTTTTGGTTGAAAGTCTATTTTATTGGATATTAGAATGGCTACTCCAGCCCTTTTCTTAGGACTATCTGCTTGGGAATTTTTTTCTAGCTTTTTACTATGATGTCATGTCTGTCTTTGTCACTGAGGTGTGTTTCCTCTATGCTGCAAAATGCTGGGTCCTGTTTACATATGGGTCTGGGAACCTATGTCTTTTTATTGGGGAATTGAGTCTTTTGATATTAAGAGATATTAAAGGCCAATGATTGTTTCTTACTGTTATTTTTGCTTTTAGAGGTGGGGATCTCTTCTCTTCAGTTTCTTTTTTTTGTGAGAAGATTAATTTCTTGGTTTTTTCTTGGTGTATTTATCCAGCTATTTATAGACAAAAGGGAGTGAAGATGGGATGGAGAGTTACCAGAGGGGAGATCTGGAAGGGGAACAACATTTGAATTGTAAACAAATGACATAACCAATAGAAAAAGAAAGAAAATATCATTCTGAGTGAGGTAACTCAAACCCAAAAGTACATGCATGGTATGTACTCCCTGATTAATCGATATTAACCAAAGAGTGCAGAAAACCTAGAATACAACCACCAGACCATAAGAATTGTCAACAGCTTCTACTGTTACTTCCGGTGTGGATCGTAACCTCAATCCGCGAGGCAAAGTTGAATGGCCCTGGCTAAGATAACAAAGAGCAGCATTCAACTGGACAGACAGCATTGGCGTTATCTGGTGCTTGTGCCTGGGTCCTGCCTGCTTTAACTGGTATTCAGTAGTCACAAAGTGGCTGGAGTGAGGAACTACGTTTAAGCATTGCATCAAGGATTCTAATGTGCAGCCAAAATAATTCTGAACTCATGTTCTAATATGACCCAGCTCTTCTATGACACAGCTGCAGGACTTCAGAGGACTTTAGTAGAATTGGCATTTAAAGACTAGGCCCGATGAGCAAACTTGAGCCACGGGACCACAGGTAAGAACAACTTTTCTGCTGCAAGCGACCTGACTGGTGGCCTCGGGACACACAGAGGCAAAATTCCTCTAGGACCGGACACTTCGGTTTTTAGCAGGAGTCCCAATCTCGTGCTTCCTGCCTCCAGCTCACTATCTCCAGCTCACTGCTCCCAAACCCCCTGGGAGAGAGAGCTCACCACCGGGACAGGTGGGCACTCCTGAGACTGCACAGCGGAAGAGACCACCAACACTGCCCACCCCTGCCCACATCCCTGGCCCAAGAGGAAACTGTACACGGCCTCTGGGTTCCCTTGGATAAGGGCACAGGAGCAGCAAGTCCGCTGCGTCTCAGACACCTCCAGAACCTGAAGGGACTGACCAGATAAACATTTCTCTGCACCCAAATCCCGTGGGAGGGAGAGCTAAACCTTCAGAGAGGCACACATGCCTGGGAAACCAGAAGAGACTACACTCTGCCCACATCTCTGACTCCAGAGGAAAACACCAAACACCATCTGGAACCCTGGTACATGGAAGCTCCCGGAAAGAGTGGCGCAGATCTTCCTGGATGCTGCCCCCGAGGAGAGCTCATAAGCAACACCCCACGAGCAAACTTGAGCCTCGGGAGCACAGGTAAGACAAACCTTCCTGCTACAAGCGACCTGCGTGGTGAACTCAAGACACAGGCCCACAGGAACAGCTGAAGACCTGTAGATAGGAAAAACTATATGCCCGAAAGCCGAACACTCTGTTCCCATAACTGGCTGAAAGAAAACAGGAAAACGGTCTACAGCACTCCTGACACACAGGCTTATAGGACAGTCTAGCCACTATCAGAAATAGCAGAACAAAGTAACACTAGAGATAATCTGATGGCGAGAGGCAAGTGCAGGAACCCAAGCAAAAGAAACCAAGACTACATGGCATCATCATAGCCCAATTCTCCCACCAAAGCAAACACGGAATATCCAAACACACCAGAAAAGCAAGAACTAGATTTAAAATCATATTTGATCAAGATGCTGGAGGACTTCAAGAAAGACATGAAGAACTCCCTTAGAGAAACTCAGGAAAACATAAATAAACAAGTAGAAACCTATAGAGAGGAATCACAAAAATCCCTGAAAGAATTCCAGGAAAACACAATCAAACAATTGAAGGAATTAAAAATGGAAATAGAAGCAATCAAGAAAGAACACAGGGAAACAACCCTGGATATAGAAAACCAAAGGAAGAGACAAGGAGCCATAGATACAAGCATCACCAACAGAATACAAGAGATAGAAAAGAGAATCTCAGGAGCAGAAGATTCCATAGAAATCATCGACACAACTGTCAAAGATAATGTAAAACAGAAAAAGCTACTGGTTCAAAACACACAGGAAATCCAGGACTCAATGAGAAGATCAAACCTAAGGATAATAGGTATAGAAGAGAGTGAAGACTCCCAGCACAAAGGACCAGTAAATAACTTCAACAAAATCATAGAAGAAAACTTCCCTAACCTAAAGAAAGAGATACCCATAAGCATACAAGAAGCCTACAGAACTCCAAATAGATTAGACCAGAAAAGAAACACCTCCCGTCACATAATAGTCAAAATAATGCACAAAATAAAGAAAGAATATTAAAAGCAGTAAGGGGAAAAGGTCAAGTAACATATAAAGGCAGACCTATCAGAATCACACCAGACTTCTCGCCAGAGACTATGAAAGCCAGAAGATCCTGGACAGATGTCATACAGACACTAAGAGAATACAAATGCCAGCCCAGGTTACTGTATCCGGCAAAATTCTCAATTAACATAGATGGAGAAACCAAGATATTCCATGACAAAACCAAATTTACACAATATCTTTCTACAAATCCAGCACTACAAAGGATAATAAATGGTAAAGCCGAATATAAGGAGGCAAGCTATACCCTAGAAGAAGCAAGAAACTAATCGTCTTGGCAACAAAACAAAGAGAAGAAAAGCACACAAACATAACCTCATATCCAAATATGAATATAACAGGAAGCAATAATCACTATTCCTAAATATCTCTCAAAAGATACCAGGTACCGAAGTTAAATCAGGAACAGATAAACCAGTTAAACAACCCCATAACTCCTAAGGAAATAGAAGTAGTCATTAAAGGTCTCCCAACCAAAAAGAGCCCAGGTCCAGACAGGTTTACTGCAGAATTCTATCAGACCTTCATAGAAGACCTCATACCAATATTATCCAAACTATTCCACAAAATTGAAACAGATGGAGCACTACCGAATTCCTTCTATGAAGCCACAATTACTCTTACACCTAAACCACACAAAGACCCAACAAAGAAAGAGAACTTCAGACCAATTTCCCTTATGACTAACGACGCAAAAATACTCAATAAAATTCTGGCAAACCGAATCCAAGAGCACATCAAAGCAATCATCCATCATGATCAAGTAGGTTTCATTGC